>NC_056737.1:459017197-459104697 GCF_019279795.1 Protopterus annectens | reverse complement strand
CAGGGTAGCTGAGTTAGGGTTAGGGCGCGGGTGAGGTGAGTGTGCGATAGTGACGGATTTTAGGGTTAGGGTTCGGGTTAAGGTAAGTTGATAGTTAGTGGTGTGTGTATAGTTTAGTGTAGGGTTAGGTGTAAGATTTTAGGTGTATGTGTGTGGATTGCTGTTTGTTTGGTGTGCTTGTGTTGTGTGCATGTGTTTTGGAACAGCAAATTTTTTTCCTAGGAAACAAATTCGCTGTTCTGTATGTTTGATGTTTTCAGCTTTCGCTGAATAGGGGTCAATATTAGAACATTCAAAGTTTTGAAACTTCGATGTTCTAATATAGACCCTTTCCCCCCAGTCCAGTGTTCCAAACATTCAACCAGTGGATGCTGACATTCATATCGTTAAAAGAAAAAAAAATGCCATAATTGTATTATATGCACACATACTTACATATACATTTGAATGTAAAATGACTACATATCTTACAGACCAATGTAATTTAAGCAAATAGTACAATGTTGGTTGGAGCAGAAATCCTACAGTTCTAATATAAAACCTAACGAACTCTGTTAAAATGTATTCCAGTGTGTAATTCTGGGCACCCCATCTGTGTATTTTATATATATATATATATATATATATATATATATATATATATATATATATATATATACACACACACACACACACACACACACACACAGGTATATATATATATATGATAATTTTTTGGAAAAAGTGGAGTAATAGTTTGAGAGGATATTAATGAATAGAAGCTTTACATATCATCTGTCAAGTCAAAGTCAAGTCAAAGAAAACTTTATTGTCATTCAGGGCTACACAGCAGTGTAGATGAATGAAATTACAAAGTTTTGTTCTCAATGAAGGAAACAGTTGCACATATAGACAAGAGAAAAATTAATAAAATATCACAGTAGAAATTTAATAAGTAGCAATTAGTAAGTATAAACCCAAACCCATCCCAGAACAGGAGACAAGGAACAATATGAAGGTAATATTGTCAAAGTAAAATTGAAACAATAGCAGCATATTTATGATTAGACTGAATTAATGCACAGTTTATATATTGCACTTTGCAGTCCTTCAGTGTGGTAGGTGAGCTACCTTAGTATTGCACTTGGTTATTACACATCCATAACATACCTCTCAACTGTACTGAATTCCTCGGTTTTTACCGATTTTGATGGCAAAATATTGGGGTGCCACGAATTCCCGACTGGCCCCCTTAATTTCCTGGACTTTTTTTTTTTAAACAGTTTAGCACTTTAAATTTTTTTACACAGTTCCACTTTAAATGTACGGTTGATGTCATCACCACCCATCACCAGCCTACAGGGGTGAGCGTGATGACATCAGCTACTGCCTGTTGGACTGGAGGGAATAGAAGAATATGAACAGCAATGGCGGGGGAGATGGATCATGTGCGTATAACTTTTGCAGAGTCCTCCCACATCATGCCCCAGCCTCCAGGTAAGAACATTCATTGCTCTTCAGACATTTCAGCTTATCTCTTTGGGCATTACCGTTTTGCTTGCTATTGTTGGGCCATTATGTGTACAAAGTTTACTTGCTGCTGGGCCATTTCTGTCTGTGGGTCGTTTCAGTTTTGCTGCCTGCTGCTCATTTCACTTTAATCTGAGTATGTACTTGAGGCTGCATGTACTGCTAGCTTCAATTTATTTTATCTAAGCCCTGACCTGAGCCATTTCAGTTTATTTTAAATGAGGTGTGCTGCTCGTTTCTTTTGCTGCTGCAGTTTGTTTTAATGCTCGTATCGGCTGGGCAAGTGTAGCTGCTGCTATGTTCAATTTACTTTTTTTTATCTGAGCCATTTCAATTTACTTTAAATGAGGTGCGCTTTTCAGTGTCTTTAGCTGCTGGTTTTGTGCTGCTCGTTTCAATGTATTTTATGTGAGCCGTTGAGGTGTGCTTCTCGCTCGTTTCAATTTATTTTTTTATCTTAGCGTCTACTGCTGGTTTCAATTTATTTTACCTAAGCCATTTCAGTTTATTTTAAATGAGGTGTGCTGCTCGTTTCTTTTGCTGCTGCAGTTTCTTTTAAATGCTCGTATCGGCTGGGCAAGTGTAGCTACTGCTCATTTCAATTTGTTATTTTATTGGAGCCCTGAGACTTTTTAATTTATTTTAAATGAGGCATGCTTTTCCATGTCTTACTTTAGCTACTGGTTTTGTGCTGCTCGTTTCAATGTATTTTTATTTAGCTGCTGGCATATCTGAGCTGTGCTGCTCGTTGTTTCAATGTATTTTAATTCGTATCTGGCTGGGTAATTATTTTGTGTGTGTGTGATTAGCTAGTGTGAGCTCTACAAACTTCAGACTCCACTACTATTTGTTGCTCTCTCTATCTGCCAGCAGCTAACTTATTTTACATAAAGTGTCTCCATGAACCATAACATAAAGAAACAAATGTAATAAGACGCAACAAGAATCACTCCATTGCCATGAAGTCTTGACCTGGAAGAATACTTCAGGTCATTTTATTCTGCTGGGAGAAAGTGTCTAACTACAATACACTACTGTGCTGAAACTAGATTGTAATGGGTTTTCATGTTAAGCCTGTTTCTTTAAGCTTAAATCCCTACAGCACATAGCATGCATATATAAATTCAGCCTCATTTCTAAGACCTTTGTACTTCCCCAGTACATATATTGACCCCTAGCATGCAATTTTGCCACATGATACAGACTGGCAATATGATTCCTCAGTGTCTAATGAAACAATATTACATTACCCTCTGGTGGGAAAAATCGGAACCTACTGGTAATCTTTGAAGCTGGCAATACAGAGAAAGATGAAGGAAATTGTGTTTTTCAGCCAGCACTAATGACTACAATTGAAACTTTGCAGAATTTTTTCCCTGTAGCCAGTTCATTTCCTTGGCTAAAATGTGCCTCTGAACAGAAAAGCTCATTTATTTATTTTAATTTGTGTACAAATTCACCTCTGAATTACCAGCTAGTTATTTCTCGGCATTTTCCCCATACACATTGGTAAGATGAACTTTTGTAAAGTGATGTGAAACAGAGAAGTTAAGATATGTTAAAATATATCCAATAAAGTCTGTTAATGTGCTCATCCATTTCACAGCCATTTACGACTGCAGTAGATGACATTTTTCACATTTTTAGCTCTGGCTTGTTTCTGCATTGCAAAAGATGGTTTTAAAATAACTGTTTAACATTTCATAACAAAATATGGTATCCCACAATTCCACTGGAGTGGGTGGGGTTACATAATTATGTACGCAAATTATATGTTAATTAGCGTACAGATTTGTACCTATTTTTCATGGGCCTTGTCCAGATTTTTGATGTTTCCAGGTTGAGAGGTATGATCCATAAAATAAGTCACTTTATAGGCTAGTTAAGTAACAGAAGTGGTTGAGTGTTTCGACAGACTCAAGGTTAATTTTTCCCATGAGTTCAACAGTCTAATGGAGAGCGGAAAGAAACTTATTTAGTCTGGTGGTCTTACAATGCAGGCTTCTGTACCTACTGCCTAAGGAGAGGTGAGTGTACAGACCATTGGCAGGATATGTTGGATCGCTGTAAATCTTTTTGGCCTTGTTGATGCACTGGCATTTGTGTAGATCTTCCAGAGGTGTAAGGGAAGTGCCAGTGATTCTTTCTGCTGACCTTATAACTCTCTTGAAAGCCTTCCGATACTGATTGTTACAGCTCCCATACCAGACTGTAATGCTGTTGGTCAGGACACCTTCAATGGTGCCCCTATAAAAGGACTGAAGTATGGAGTTTGGTAATTTTGATTTCCTAAGTTTCCTTAGAAAGTGCAAGCATTGCTGAGCTGTTTTGACTGTGCTGGATACATGGACTGACTGCTGTCCCCCCCCAAGTAAATACTAGTTGAAGCTTCAACCCAGCCTAAAAAAAAATGTTTTTTTGTTTTTTTTTATTTTTTTGTTTGTTTTTTTTGTTTACTGGCAGGCAGTCCTGTCTGCACCCCCACCACTCCCATTTGAGGAACATCCCCTCCCCCAAGACTTCCTACTTAGCTATACAATAACTGCGTGATCACAGAACTGCAGACAAAAAAAAAATCAGTTAATTACTGCCATTACTGAATCATTATCAAGAGAAAAAGCAGCAAGTAAGTTGCAGTGTATCCATTTGTGATCGACAGGTTATAGACTTGTTGAGATCGCACATTACCTACATTAGAGAAGCTATCTCAGGAGTAGGCAGCTTCCATGTGATGCACATCCCTGCAAAAATTCCTCCTTAAATGGTTTAAGTGCTCCATCATTGAACTATTTTGTTATTGGCATGTAAATTTATTCCCTAACTTGCTGTGCCATTGCTTATGATACAGTATTTCATTGACGTCGGAATAGTGTTGCAGTGATTCTAGTAAAAGTTGTCAGTGTAGATCATTTAAGGATTTCATTTTAAAACGTTACCACAGTGTGTCTGTCATAATGCGGTCCTACATTTCATTTACATGAGCCTCTTTAGGAGACTGCTGTTTTGAAATTTAAAGGTGTACTATGCTGCAAAGTAAATTGCAGCAAATGATTTACATGCTACAGATTCAACTAACTTAAGAGTTCTCAGTGTCCTGAGAAAACTGTTAATCGTTTGATTACTATATTTTGATAAGGTGGGATGAATCTTCTTTACAGTTGTTTCTGCTGGTCTATATTCACTAGAAATGTTAACAGTGTAGCACATGTGTATTTGCTTTGGCTTCTGATTAGAGCACTTCTGTCAGGTCTGCTAGGATGGGTTCACAGAGGTGATTCAGACTGCTAAGAAGATTTCCATTTGGCAGGCCCTACACCACTAAGTGGAAAGGGTTCTCAGTCTTGCCAGGGCATCACCACATACCTCACTGGTTAGTTTGTTTGCAGGTGGGTCTGACTTAGAGTACCTGTATGATCTGGGTCTTAGTTACTCTAGAGTCAAGTTGGAAATGTTATCTTACTGTTTAATTCCTTACTTTGTGGAGAACAGAACTGTGGTCAGGTGTGTCTGTTCAGGCAGCTCCTTTTAAAGGAGTGCTACATTTCAGTCCTTCACTGAGGGACCCTTCACTGAATGGGACCTGAACTTCATAGTGGACTAACTTGCCTGTACATTGTTTTAAGTCCGTCAGGTATGTGGTGTTGAAGTTCATGTTTTAAAATGATCTTCCTGCCAACCATTATTTTTGTGCATCATATCTCTGAGCATCAGATCTTTTGCATAGGGAAATATATTTGGTCTTTTGTTTTATTGGGGTCTCCCTCAGGACTAATCTACATTTCCTCTTCCAAAGGTGGTTTCAGAGGGTTCTCTGAATCATTTTGCTAACATTCTGGTTTTCTTTGCAGCTGTGAAAATCAGAAGAGATGAGACATTTTACTCCAAATATACACAGGCCATCCGTTATTTCCCAAACTGAGTGAATGACTTTACGAAGATGGGCAATTTGTACACTCCTTTGGTTTAAGGAGGGAGGTAGGGAATTGGATTTGCTAAGCAGGCATTTTAATTGGTTTGCCAGCTGTATCACCTTTTACCATCAGCTGGCTAGCTGATGGTTGGCAGATGCTGCACTCAAAGCCCAGTTCAACAGTAGCTGTCTCTGGTGCTTGCTTCAAGAACTTCTTGTTTGCAGAAACCATTGCTGTGGCCACTTAACCATTATTATACACCTTATGATAAAAACAGCATCAAGAGGTTCAGGTACAAAAGCTGACTTACAGTTTATCCAGGAATTTATTCAATAAAACACACTATACCTTTTGGATTTTTATGTGACTACACCTTTCCTGTGTTTTATTGAATAAATTCCTGGATAAACTGTGAGTCGGCATTTGTACCTGAACCCACTACTGCTGTTTTTGTCATTTGGAGTTTGTGTTGCCTACTACATCATTATACACCTTCACAAAGCCTTATTTTCTTGACTGCTGCTATAGGAAGAGGGACAATATTAAGAAGTCAGTCCTCCAGGATTGGCAATGTGTGCCTTGGCCTTTGGTGTCTCCAGTTCTTTTTGCCTGGTGGTAGTTGAGATTCAGCCTGACTTATGAAACTACCAGGTAGAGTCCTCCTAGAGCTAAACCAGTAAGTTCTTTTCTTGTCATTTGATCTACTAGAAGTTCTTACTTGATGGTCAGGAATACCATCCTTCTTGTGGAAGAGTGATGCCCCATCATCTGTTGTTTATCAGGTTACCTGCCAGTCATGGAGAAGTACATATTCTTAAGCCACTCATTTTAAGAATGTGGTGATCAGTTTACATTTTTATAACTTGATTTGCAGAAAGGTTCTCACTCATGGCTAAGTGGCGAACTCACGACTTCACAGGATGAGCATGCTTATGTACCCATTATTTTACATTGCACTGTCCATTGACTGTGTGCTCGGAATGTCTCCAACAGTAGGACATTGTGGAAAATAATGCTGAATTCTGTTTGAAGTGCAACAAACCTAGAGTCCATCAAGGAGAGACTTCTGATACATCAGCCGCATTGGGGTAAGAATGTGTGTGCACGTGCATAATATACTTACACACACATTTGTATGCATGCATATGCATGTATGTATATATATATATATATATATATATATATATATATATATATATATATATATATATATGCAGACACACAAACATTATAAATAGTATATGCTGAAATCAGCAGTAGTACTTCAGAGGGCTCCAGAAGAATGAGTGTGGCAGTGCAGAGGAGAAACATTCCTTCAGCTGTACCTCTGCGCAGTTCTTATGCTGTCCTGGCACAAATGGATTCCTGCATGGACTTAGCAAAAGTGGAGGCTAAGGAGTATGCTGAGAGCCTGTTCAGAGAACATCTAGAGTAGATAGGGAAACGTGGAACACAGGACAAGAGGGGAACAACTTTTGACTAGGGAGTGCTTTATTAGAGTAGAAATATGAAAGGAGAGGGTATAGAGGTTAAATGCCTTACCTTTTACCATGGCTAGGAAAGACAGACAGTCATTGCTAAGGATTACAGGAATCTGAATGTTTTTTTTCTTTCCAGAATGACAGCTGATCACAACTGAAGTTGTCAGTCATTCTGTGTAGTGAGCTATGCCAGTGTGTAAGTATGTAGCACAGTTATCATTTTTCATTTTCATGTAATTAAAATTTGATACATCTAGGCCTAAAAGCCTGTCTGCAGTCTAGCGAGTGAATTAGTGATTACAAAAAGTATCTCATAGAACTACAGACGGATACTGAAAATAAACATTTTTAAAGCTAGTTAAGTAAAATTAGGAACTTTAAAAAAATTAGACTGTAGTACCTCTAAATATAACTGATACTTGTTTTTTGCTTTTTGTGTATAAAGTAATCCACCAGTGAAACAACTACTAAATTACCCATTACTGAGTACTTTTAAAGTAATGCATTTTTAGAACATTCATACTGAATATATTGTCCACGGACAGTCATAATTTGTAATTCTTTTTTCAAGAAACATGTCCTTTGCAGGCTCAATAAAATAGTCACAAATCCTCTTTGCTGTATTTGCTGTAACTCTTGGTATGGTATAATATGCATCTTACAGATAGTAATAAAGTACTCTGATAATTTTATAGTATCTTTAGAGTAACTCTTCCTGATGAAATAAACATGCAGCTCAGGTGAAGTAAAAGAAAACCTGAGTGAAAGATAAAGTGTTTTTGTCTGCCACACTGTTTTCAAGAGCTGTAGACTTCTACGAATCAGTACATCAAAGCAGTGGATAGCTGTTTAAATGCAGCATATATGGATCTGGTCAAGGCACTATTCCCTATGCAGGCAGTATAGACAGAGTTGTGTTGTGCCATGGACACATAGCTGATAGTCTGACTGAACCCATGTGGTTGGAGTTGCAGGTGCCACTTCTGAAAGCAAACAAGTTACCAGTGGTGACACAGGTTCAGTGTCTGGTCGTCTCCTATTTGACATCTATTTTTCAGACCTTCAGGTCAACACTCCAGGCCTATGGTCATCTAAGTTTGCAGCTGATTGTAAATTGAGTGTTGTTATTCAGTCTTCCACTGAGTCAAAATTGCTTCAACATAGGTTAGGCCACGTTAACTAGTGGTGCAAGGTCAATGGTCTGAAATTAAATTTGAAGAAAATGTATCATAGTCATTTTGGTAAAAAAAACATTTTTACATACCACAGGGGTGACACACCCTCAAATCAGACATGGATAAGGAATCTAGACACTTTAGTTGATAATTCCTTACTGTTTGGCCATCATGTCTTCACAGTAGTTCGGAAAGCCTTCTATCTGTTTCTTCTTATTGCCAAAGGCATCTCCACTAGGTCTATAGAAGTCTTAATTCCCCTTTATACACGCATCTCCACTAGGTCTATAGAAGTCTTAATTCCCCTTTATACACATCTCATCAGACCCATTATTGAATATAATGTACCTTTTGGTATGTATTAGTCAAAGCATATCACTCAACCTGAGAGACCTCAGAAATTTATGATTTAAAATATTAATGGCTTCATAAGTCTTAGTACAGACCAGAATCCCTCTTTCTGTGATCAGTCTCTTATGGACTCCTCCATGGAGATCTATGTCTGACCTTTCAAGCCATGAAAGATTCAACCTTGTTTGCCTTTTCCTTCGCAGACCAAATAGTACCCCAAATACCTGATTAAAGAAGGTAAATATTCATCAACATATAAATAAGACACATTATCATGAATAGATTCATATTCCAATGTATCCCTCAATTCTGGAACAAACCTCCACCACATGTCGAGCAGAGTAGCATCCCTTGCCATCTTCAAGGTATACCTAGATGACTGGATGGTCAGCATCAGATTCTCCCTGGTCTGCCTTGTTTTGCTGTCCTTGAGGCTGAAATAAAGTTTTGAAAATGTTTTTTGGCTATGCTTGTAACAGTCTGCAAACTGATTACATAGCACTTACCTTTAAATCTTTATGAGCTGCTGTGGTTAAGGGTCTGGCCATGATTTAGGGGCTGAAATCTGGATTACTACATACAGAAGGTTTAGCCAGGCACATGCTTTGTACTCCTGAGTTTGTTAAGGGCATTTGTCAGAGTAATTAATGTTATTCTAAGACTAGAATATGTTTATAAGTGTCTGTATAAAGATATGCAGCACTGACTACACTGTTTAGAGATGGTATTGCTAATCTGGTAACTTATTTATGCATTTGCTATACCTATTTTGTTAATCACTCAATCTGTCTGTCTGTCTCTTTCTCTCCTATTTTTTTCACATCTGTTAACCAGGTTGGTGAATTATTCCAGGTATCCTTTTCATTCAAGACCCAAGCCAAAGACAGACAAATAAACAAGTAAAATCCATAATAAATTAGAATATAACTTTTACAGTAGCTTCAGTATTGAGTAGATGTCCTTCCATATCACTGTTGCAGTATTCTTTACCTAAGGGATCGCTTGCCAAAGCTAGCCCATTTTCCGGCCAGTATACCAAAGCATATAGCTCTTTTAGTTGTTGCACATCACACGTATGCTCCCAACACAAGGAATATGGCATAATGGTGACGTAAAGATGCACACATTCAGAACAACTTTGCTGCCATTCTGAACACCATTGCTGAACGTCTGTCTGAGCGCACGTCTGCTGTGCTGGTTACCAGGATGTGTTTTCTTACTTGTTGTGGTTATTGTGTTCACGTCATCCAGAAAGGGAAGATGTCAGTGTGGGGGGGGCATATTCCCCATAAAGACCATCACAGCCAGTTTCTGTTCTGTCTATGTGCTTCCCACGATCATACGCCAGTGGTCTGTCTGCCAGGTGTTTGTGCGTAAGACCCTATGCAGTCTTCTCTTCTTCCTGTCCATATACTAGAGAACCAACTTCTGAAGTTGTTGGCTCAGGGTGCTGTGGCAGAATCCTTCCATCTGCCAAGAAGAGAGCTAATAAAGTTAGGTCTGATCTGGCTGCTGTCCAGGCTCCACTGGACAGTCTCTTGAGGCTGGTGAAAGCCAGGAGGACTGTCCTGTAGTTGCCTTGGATTCTTCTGCTGCGACCCTGTTAGAGACCAGCATGGCTATGGCTTCTTGCACATATTCAGAGGCTTTTCAAATGTCTATACCTGATGTTGAAGGGGAACCTTTGCTGATTATTTCCGAAGGACCAAGGGGGATACCTCAGATCTTAGTTCGGGAGGAGATTCCTACAACCATTATTGAGTCTCTGCAGTGGTCTGACCCTACAAATGTGTTTTGTGTGGACGTTCCACAGAAAAATAAGCAAAAAAAACAAAACGTATTTCCCCTGTTGTTAAGGACCCCAATTGTGAATGTCAGGATTTCATTCAGGGTTTATTTAGTGTTTTGATGGCCCTAAAGCCTCTTCAAGGGGTTCTGTACCTGCTCCTTCCTGGTTTTCCACTCAACTTAAGAGACCCAGAAAATTAGATTCCTTGGATGAGGACATGGACTCAGGAGAAGGACTTTGGCTTACTCTTCCCAAATCCCTTCCCCTTTGGGCTGTTGTTCGGAGGAGAAGGATTCTTTAAGTCCAAATTCCTCTCTGGAGGAACTTTCCTTTGGTGGTACCATTGCCCATGTGATGGATAACTTTAAGTGGGATTGTTCTAAAGTCTCTGAGATTCAAAAAAGATATTATGAGCTCTTACAGATAGAGTATCCTAAGGCATCTGCTGTTCCTCCTGTTCTGTCTCCCATTCTGGATCCTTTCTCAGCAGCATCTGTAGCCCCTGACTCTCAGCCCCCTGCATCTAAGAAGCCATATAGCTTCTATAACGTTCCTGAGGAGTGCACATTTCTTTACAAATGGCTTCTGCTGACCCTTCTGTAGTGTCAGTTTCCTCTGATAAGCCCTCCAAATTATTGCCCTGTACCAAGTTGCTTCCTTTTGATAAGGATAGTAAGGCTATAGAAGGGTTGGGCAAAAAGGTTTACACTGCTGCCACTTTATCCTTTAGGGCCATCAACTACCAGATTCAAATGACCAGGTATGTTTTGGCCATCCTTTCTCAGGTTTCTAAGGTCATTTATGACCTTCCTGACTCTGAGGGGAAGGCTTCAGCCCTTTCCCCTACTGGACTCTACTTCTCAAGTTGCCCACTAGTCAATCAAGTGTAGTGCTGATGCAGCTGATGCTTCTTCCAGGGTTGCTGCCTTTGGTTCAGTTATGCGACATTCTTCCTGGCTTTGCCTGATGACATAAAGGCCAAACTTTTAGATGCCCCTTTGGATAATAAGAATCTTTTTGGATCTGAAGCAACTGAAGTTTTCAGGTCTCTCCAGGACGAGGGTAAAGCCTTACAGGAGTTGAAACATATTTTTGTTTCTCCTATTCCCAAATTTCAGAGAAATTCTCCCTCTAAGTCTGCTTTTGTTTGTAGGAAGTCTTGCCCTCCTCCCAAGGGCAAGAAGGATTCTAGACATGTGCCTCCTGCTAAGTCTACTCAGACTGCTGCCTCCCAGAAACTTCCTTTCCAGGATAAGCCAGGTTATATTTGACAATTTACATCCTTCTGCCTTTGGTCAGGTTCCCTTGTCCCTCCATCTATCACTGTCTGTTCCAAACTTGCTACAAATAACTTCAGACTCTTCGGTTCTGTCCATTATCCATCAGGGGTACTTCATGGTTCACGGTTTGGAAATCACTGCCTTCCTTTTCTGGCATTCCTCACCCTTCTCGGGAACAGCTGTCTCATTTTTCAGAGGTTCTTCAGTCTTTTCTGGCTCAGGGAACCTTTCAGGCAGTATCTTCTGCCCAGATGGAGAAAGAACTTTTACTCAAGGATGTTTTTGGTCCCATGAAAGGAGGGCACTTGGAGACCAGTTCTGGATCTTTCCCAACTAAACACCTTTCTCAAGATTCTTTACTTTTGGATGATATCTCTGCAAACCTTATTTTCTCTTTTTTCATGCCAGGCCTTTCTGGTTTCTCTGGATTTCAAGGATGCATAGCTTTACATCCCTAGCTATCCTGTCTTCAGCAATTTTTTTTTTACGTTTCTCTGTTTCTTCCTTGCATTTTCAGGTCCCTTCCAAAACTACTTCTCCGGGGATATTCACCAAATGCCTCATTCCTGTCATTGCTTTGTGCAGGCTTCAAGGAATTCAAATATTTCCCTATCTAGATAGGGAAGGCACCTGCAGGACTGCATGGATAAGGCAATCCCAAGCAAAACAAAGACTCTTTGTACCAAAGGCAAGCGTCCAGTCTGGTGGACCCCAGTCATAAACAAACTCTACAACAAAAGGAGGAAGCTACTACAAGATAGAGCAAAATCCTTAAAAGGTAAGACACCCTTGATCACTATAAGTAAAAAACTAAGAGCTCTCATAAAATCATCCAAAGCAAATTTCGAGAGAAAAATAGCTAAAGACTCAAAAGACAATCATAAGGCCTTCTTTAGCTATGTTAGAAACCTAGGAGGAAACTCCCAGATATGCTCAGAACTAGTTCAAAATGATGTGAAGATTACTGATCCTACAGACATTGCCAACATACTGGCTGACAGGTTCAGTGCAAACTTCTCCCCCCCTCCCCCCCAAAAGGAGAGATATCTATACCAAACAAGTGCTGCCCACCAAACATCTCCAGCTCCCAAGTGAGAACTGCTCTCTCCAAAGCAAAAAACACAGCATCCATGGGACCTGATGGTGTCCCCGGCTGTGTGCTCCACGAACTCAATGAGGAATTAAACCCACAGCTAGGACAGCTGTTTAATCAAAGTCTTACCTCTGGATACGTACCCAGGGAGTGGCGCACTGCAACTGCGGTCCCACTTCACAAAGGCGGTGCCTCCACAGACCCTGGAAATTACCGGCCCATTAGCTTGACAAGCCTTATCTGCAAAGCCATGGAGAGGATCATAATGGACCTCATAAATAAAGACATAGGGAATTTGCAGACTTTGGATCCAACCCAGTTTGGCTTTGTCAAAGGCAGATCATGCCTTTTAAACTTGGTTGACTTTTTCGATACAGTCACCAAAGCCATTGATGAGGGAAAGGCAGTCCATACAGCCTACCTCGATCTGGCTAAGGCCTTCGATACAATACCCCACTCGGGTATCATTGAAAAACTCATCAGCTTAAATGTTAACCCATACATCACAAGATGGGTTGCAAACTGGCTGAGTGACAGAACCCACAGGGTCAGAGTTGCTGGCGCCATGTCAGACTCAAAGCCCGTCACAAGTGGTGTCCCACAGGGCTCAGTCCTGGGCCCACTCTTGTTTGGCATCTACTTTTCAGTACAAGCAAACACAGGAGGGTTATGGCTGACAAAGTTTGCAGATGACTGCAAACTGGGCCATAGTAGAAAACACATCTGACACAGATATCCTTCAGAAGGGTCTCACAGAAGCGGATAACTGGTGCCAGAGCCACGGCCTAAAGTTAAATGCCAAAAATGCATAGTCATACCCTTCGGGAAAAACAAGGTTACCTAGCTACCAAATAGGTGGCAATCCACTGAGCACAGAAGAAGTTATCAGGGACCTGGGGACCCAGGTTGATAGTAGTCTGTCATTCGACACCCATGTAGCTAAAGTAGTTAGGAAGACCTTCTACATTGCCCACCTTATCATGAAGGGATTCTCATCTAGATCAAGGGAGGTCATAGTCTCCCTTTACTCATCACTCATCAGACCAATGATTGAGTACAATGCCCCATTCGGAATGTATCTGACCCGGCACTTGCAGCAGCTGGAGAGGCCACAAAGTTCCTCACCAAAAGGATAAAGGGTCTCAAAATCTGTCCTATGCTGCCAGACTGAAAGAACTCCAGCTCTATTCAGTAAACGCTTACTTGCTCAGAGGTGACCTTTGCCTAACATACAAGGCCATGTCAAACCCAGATTTGATGAATATGCTTCACCTCAAAAATCTAGATCCATCAGAGCCACAAGGGCGGAGACTTAAACCTCGACACGGCTATTAATAGGACGTGCTGGAGGGATAGATTCATCACCCAAAGACTCCCTATGCTGTGGAACAAAATCCCGGTACATGTGAGGCAGAGCACCTCGCTGGCCTTGTTCAAGAGAAATCTTGACCAATGGATGGGAGATCGCAGATATACCCCAGGGATTACCTCAGTGTCACTACTCGACAGAGGCACAGCAAAATAATGGGTATAGTTCCCCATACTAAAGGGGTGGCGTAAGCCACAAAATGATGGGCTAGGCTTGTAAATGCCCTCGGGCAGATAGCCTAGTATGAACCTATGAACCTATCAAGTTCCTTCCTCCAACACACTGCTGCAGAATCCCAGGTTTACTACTTCCCTGCTACAGTCTGGAATTCACCATAAGATTCCAGAAATCAATTCCAACTCTTTCCCAGGATCATATTTTCCTCAGCTGCAGGCTTCAGAAAGTTGCTATGCTGGCATCCATGCCTACCCCCAAGGCTTTGTCTCTGATTACCTTTTTCCAATCCCTTCTTTCTCTGGCATCTGTTCTTGGGTTCATGGCTTCCACCATTCCCATGCTCCCTGTCACTAGGCTGTATGTGAGAAAGCATCAGTAGTACCTCAAGTCAGTGTGGCTCCAACATTGCCACCCTCTAGACTTCCTGGTACCTTTCCTTTCCTGTCTCAAGTTTGAGCTTCAGTGGTGGATTCATCAACTTTCTCTCAATCCAGGGCTTCCTTTTCAAGCTCCATTTCTAACTCAGGAGCTCTTTGCAGACTCAGACAGGGAGAGGGGGTGGCACCTTTGGTCCCCTCAAGGTTCAGGGTCTCTGGCCTCCTCATCAAAGGTCAGACCACAATGATATAAAGGAGATGAGAGCTCTGCCTCTGGCTTTTCAGGGTTTTCATTCCCCCTTTCTTCTCAGGCCCCTCAAATGTTTCACAGGTAATACCACAGTGATATAGTATGTCAACAAGCAAGGAGGCACAATGTCCTATCTTCCTTGCAGGCTAGCTCTTCAGGTCTAAGATCTAACTATCCAGTATTAAGTAACTCTTCAGGCAGTTTGCATTCCCTTGGAGTACAATCTAGTGGCAAACTTCTTGAGCAGGTCCAGCTCATAAGGTCACAAATGATGCTTCATAGAGATGTGTTCCTGAACATTGTCCATCACTGGGATATTCCTCAGGTAAATCATTTTGCCTCCACTCCGAACAGACAGCTTCCTCTATTCTTTTCCAGAGTCGCAAGTCCTCTGGCTTGTAAAGTGAATGCTCTGCCTTTTCTTTGGAAGTAAGATGTTTCTGTATGCCTTCCCTCTCCTTCCTCTGTTACCACAAGTTTTGACCAAAATCAGGCAGGACTCCCCAAAATCTTGCTAGTGACTCCCTTTTGGACCAGACAGCATTGTTTGCCCCTTTTTTCTCCCTTGGCCAAGGGCAATCACCACAAGTTACCTCACCAGGTCGATCTTCTCACACAGGACAAGGGATCTCTCATCCATCCTCACTTGTCCACTCTTCAACTGACACTTTTGCTTCAGATTGTGCATGAGACTAGGAAACCCACTACCTGTAAATCATATATGTCCAAATGGAAGCAATTTTCTATCTGGTGCCTCTGTCGTCATCAGGATCCCCTATCAGTGGAAGTTCCTGTGGTTCTCTCTTATCTGTGTGATCTTCTCCATGCTGGGTTGGCATATTCTTCAGTTAAAACTCACCTGTCAGCAGTTTGTGCTTGTCTACCTTTGACTCTTCCTCTTGCCCCTAGATTTGAAGTCAAGCAATTTTGTAGAGGTGTCCTTCATATCAGATCTCCCAGGAAACCTATTTCACCTTCCTGGGACCTCAATTTTTTTCTTGAAAGGTTGACTCAGGCTCCTTTTAAGCCTGCTTCTTCATGTTCCTTACAACATTGAACTTGGAAGGCTGTTCTTTTGACCATCACTTCAGCCAAGACAGTGGCTGAACTTCAGGCTCTCATGGCTATTCCTTCATTCTTAGTTTTCCCCAGAGACAGGGTGTCTCTTCATACTAATCCTTCTTTCCTGTGCATGGTGGTCACTGAGTTGTCCCTTAATCTGCAGTCTGCCAGTGAGTAGGTCCTCCACACCTTACATTTGCATAGACAGCTCAAATATTATTTGGATAAAACTAAAGTTATTTCTAAATCTCAGCAGCTTTTTGTTTCCTTTCAGCCCAGGACTTTGGCTGTTCGAAGGCCATTTATTTTTGTTAATCTTTTTATGAAAAATGTCTTTCCTCGTCTGTAAATATGCATCCTACTAGGGCAGCGGCCTCCTCTAGTGCTTTTTTCAAGAGTCTGGATACCATTTCCATCCTTGAGGCTGCTACTTGGTCCTCTGTTCATATTTTCACTATGCATTGCAAGTTGGATGTCATTTCCAGGGCAAAGGCAGGCTTTGTAGAAGGCCATTACGGTCCTCTTCCCAGGTTTCCTCTTAAGCTCTTGTACTCTCCCTTGGTTAAAGTGTACTGCAGCAGTGATAATGGAAGGACATAGTATAGCTGTGTAAAATATTACCATAAAGGTAGATGTCCTTCAATTCAGTGTTCCGGTATTTGTTCCCTCCTTCCTACCCTCTTCTGTTCTACCACTTGCCCTCCTGGCCGAGTATTTGTTCCCTCCCTCCTACCCCCTCTGTTCTACCCCTTGCCCTCCTGGCCAAGGGGCTTACTTTCATCTTCTGGATGCAGTTTATCCTCATCCCTAGGGGCAAGCATTCTGTTCCTCCTAGGGCTTTTTAGTTCTGAGTGTGTGCGTCTCCACATCACCTTTATGCCTTGCGTGGGGATCATACCTGTGACATACGATGCCTATAAGAACTAAAGACTTTGTTATGCTGGCCAGGCATTAGGCTATCCTTGTCAGGAGCTCCCTTAGGTAAAGAATACTGCGACAGTGACAAAAAGGACATCTACTGTTATGGTAAGATTTTGCACAACTGTACTTTCAAATATATGCAGTAGTAATTTTGTAAGTTCTTGCAGTTTAAAAATTGTCTGTACTATGATCACTTAAGATGAAAAATACAAACAGGAAATAATATAGCAGATTCTATTATTTAGTAAGTAGGACATCTTCAAGGCACTCATTTGTTCAAGTAATTTGATATGTACATATATAGTACATTGCTGTAAGTACTAAACCAGAGTAATGCTAGTTATAGTCCTAACATGTATAAACATTTTTAAAACACTGTGAAAACTTTAAAAATGAAAACATTGTCTGATAACCTCACTGTAATTTAAATTATTGTGTTTTGAACAACTGCTGGCACAAATTCTTAACTGTGAGTGCATACTATTTTTTAATATTAATATTAACAAGTACCTGAAAGGCATTAAGGGGTATTACTATAACTTTTTTGGGGGGGGACCCAAACTTAGAAGTTACAGTATTGTCCCATGTGTCTTTTTTTTCTTCTTCCCATGTGAGGATAAATTGAGTGTAGAGTAAAATTCAAGGTTATGAACAAGGGTTTCTGTTTTATATTTAGTTCAGCATTTGCATAAATTCGTAGCACTTTTCCTTTGAGGAGATAAAAATTAGAATGGAAGACTCCCCACTGTTCTCCATGTATAGTATGTGGAACTTCCTTTGGCAGTGTGTTTCTCTTTTGATTGGTGTGTTAAGGTTCCTAGTACATGATTTACTGGCTATAACTTAGTACTGTGTGAGTGTTGTCAGCTGAAGATGTTTGTATAAAGACTTGAAATGCATTTTCCTTTTCATTGTTTTAAGGAATAGTGTGGTGTTAAGACAGTAGCTGCCTCTCAGTAATGCGGTTAATGCGGATTATGTAAGTTTCTGCTTTATAAAAGAGTCATCTGTCACTCACTCACTCGCAGAGTGGTAGCTGCCCTCTTCAACACAGCTCTACCAAAGTAACTCCTACTAAAATAATGCGTCACCTGTGCAGTTTGGATTGCATAATTTGTAGTTGATCTGTTCAGTCTTTATGCTCCTGGATAGAGGAGCTTGTTAGCACTCATAGTTGTGTATAGCTGATCAATCTGCAAGGTTGTAAGTTTTCACTCAAAGAGAAAATAGTGCAAGTATCATTTGTTTATATTATATGTTATACAGGCAGAGCTTTGCTGAAGAGCGCAGATCCGCAGTGCAATAGGCAGGGACCCCTTCTAGTAAATTTCCTTTAATGTATAAACCCTTCTGTTGTACAATACGATATATGGCTATGACAAACATAATGGAAGTTTTTCTGAACTAACCTTTACAGAAGAATCACTGCTTTGTATATGTCTATACACAGATATGTGTGCTCACCTGCCAGTGAATGGCATATGCAGACAAAAAGTCTTGTTAGCAGCAGGCCAGGTTCACTTTAACTTTGGTTGTGCCCCTTTCATGTTTGCTATTTATCCCAACCTGTGAGCTTAAGCAGTTTCTGCTCTCTTGCACTTGAAAATTGTGCAATAAACCTGTTTGTTTTGTTTTTCATTAAAGTGACATTTTTTCAGTTGGCTTCCATGTAATCTGATTGCTGTGTCTCTTTTCCTCCTTTTACATCTGTATCTTTCCTGCTGTGCAGGAGCTGAAATCATTATGGCTGAGATTGTGAATTCTGTAGGATGCCATACGTCATCCTGTGTATTGGGGAACAGAGTAAACTGATGTGATTTCTAGGACACTGATGACAGTCACACTTTCAACATGCAGCAGGGACATTTCACCAAAAGTTTTCTGCTCTTGCCTTGCTACCTAACACCCAGTGACAGATTAACAAGGGTCTGATGGAGCTGTAGCTACAGGCCCACAAGTCTGAACTGGGTTGTGCTGCTTCGACTCCCAGTTTTGTCTGAAATCCTATTTTCACATCAAATAAAGAGACTCTTTAGCACTTTCAGCTCCAGGCCTAAGAGGCCTATAATCCAGCACTGTTGACACCTTTCATGTGAAGGGCAAAGAGATGGAAAAAGCAAGTCTTTTTTTTTTTTACCCCAGAGCATTACCTTTCTTTGAGCCTTCCATCAGTTTATTTTTCTATACTGATCTCTTTAAGATCGAGTAGTAAACAAGACTGCCTCATTAACTGTAAAGGATTAACTCTTTAAGTATGATCAGAGGTTTTCAGTTATGTTGCTTACTTTGTTTTTATGTAGTTCAGTTTCACTCACCAAGCTGAACCTTTGTCTTGTAAATAATCTGGAGGCACAGGGGAAGGGACTTGCTCACTGTCAGATGGTGTATGAGTTGGTTCTGCTGGGATTCAGAGACAGGTTTCCAAATTACAGCCTATCTTAACCACTGTGTTATACTGCTTTACTGATGGTGTGCTCTCCTTTTGCATGTGTCTCTTCGGTAAATCAGAGGAAAAGGAATGAACATTAGAAAAGTGATTGAATAACCGTTGATCAAGTTGTTATTTGTTTTACATTTGTTAGCTGTGTTGATGGGTGGCCTAAAGACTCTTAGCCCACAGCTTAAGACCAAAAGTTGGCAAAAGTCATAATGTAGTACTGCAAAAGATTGTTTTATTCACATAGGGTAGCAAGTTTTGACAAACTTGATGGAAGGTAATGATGGAAAACATAAAGTGCAGGTGCAAATCAAAAATAGGAGTAGAGTTTCTGGGGCAATATTATGTTATGTTGTCTTATCTCACCTTCATTCTTGCTGGTTGGGTTCGGAACCGAGCATTGGTTCAGACTCGGCCTAATACTAAAGCTTGAGAGTTTCCACTGGCTCGAGGCTCTAACCTATCCCATCATGCTTAGGGAAGATAACCCAGATCTCATTTGCCACTAAACTGGATTGGGTGCTTCTCACTAGGCTCAGGCTAAGTGAAATACTTTTTTGGATATTATTCGTTTATTTCAAAAAAATTTTGTATATCTGTTGTTGTGTGTTGATATTAGATAGTGTTTTTAGGTTTCACTGTGGGAATTCCTTAAGTTTGTTGCTTGTTGTGCTTGTTGTGGCTGGCCATCACTTTCGTTAGGCCTACAACTCCCTATCCCATCCCTTTTACATACCTTTAATGAACCCGATTATGTTAGAGGGTTCGTCTTTCTTTCTCCTAGTGTCCGTTATTGAGCCCGTTTAAATTAGAGGACAACTCTTTCCCTCTTTTCTACCCCTTCCTAAGAGGTTTCATTGTTTAAGTTAGAGATGTCTCCTCTGGCCCTTTTTCTCTCCCCTGCTTGAGTGTTAAAAAAAAAAAAAAAAAAAAAAAAGTAGAGTAGAAGTTGTATAGTTACCTTTTGTCTTAGTGTGGTGTTTGATAGCTTGATAGTTTTTGCTAGCATTATTATCTCTATCTTTTACCTAGTTCCTGGGCAGTGTTCATTGTTCTTGCTGTGGTTTTTTTGTCACTGTGTCCAAGGAAGGCAAAGAAGTGAAGCAGTCAGGCTTCAAAAAGTGTGACCCCCTGTTCTCAGAAGATGTTCTTAACCGACAGGCACACTAGTTGTGTCTATTGTTTAGGTGCGGTACACCTCCAAGACTCATGTTTCATCTGTCATGGGTTCAGTTCTAGGGTACTGCAGGAACGCAGAAACAAACTGATGATCAAGGGATTGCTTCCTTTTGCTGAGGCACTTGAAGGCAACCAGACCTCTTCCAAATCATCCCAATCACCAAAATCTGGCAAATCTACTAAAAGAGCTTCTTTTTCAGCTCCTGCTTCTGAGTCAGCTAAAAAGCTATCTAAGGATACAGCTTTGGACCTGAAGCCTTTCAGGCCCAAAAGGACTGCTCCTTTGGTTCCACCAGTTTTGTCCGAGCCAGTCCCCAACCTTGTAGCCAGTCTCCCCAGTCACCCATTTTAAAGTCTGTGGCTGGCAGTGTAAAATCCTCAGTCCCCATCCTCTTGATCCTCCAGGAGTCTATCGGATGACAACGTGGAGCGGGTGGTCAAGAAGTTGCTTCAGACTCCGGCCTTAGCCAAGATCCTTTCAAGTCCAGCCCAAAAGGAATTGGAACTGACTTCTGCCCCTTTTTCTATTCCTCCTCCTCTGACCCGAGTGGTTTCGGAGCTGGAGTGCTTGGATGTGTTTGTGGTGGAACCATCTGGTCCGACACACTCACCCCAGGGTTTTTGGTCCTGACTTCTGCTCCGACCTCTTCGGTACCATCTTCATTTGAAGGATCTGGGAGCTGATGCTCCCCTGTCAGGTCTGGGGCGGAGAGTCCAAATCTACCTCTTGGGGCTTCAGAGCTGGTGAGTGCAGTGCCTACATCTGCCTCGGAGCCCACCTCCTTGGGCTGAGAGGAGTTTCCTGGCTCTTCGAAGCCGGAGGCTTCCTCGGACCCCGGTCATGGTGACTTCAAGGTGATGAGGAGGGTGCTGTCACCCTTGACACCTCCACTCTTAGATCCAAGCACTCTTCCCCCAAAAGTGTCTGCCTCTCTACCATCCCTCCCCCCAGGTGTAGAGAACCAATGCCCCAGGATGCCCCACTGGGTGAGTCCATCTCTTCTGAAACCTCCCCAGAGGGTCTCTCCAGGGAAGTTCCTCGGAAAAGAACATGTAAGAGGAAACATCTTGACGCCCCTGAGGAGTCCGTCACTTCAGATACGGACTTGGATGATTCAGAAGGATGTCTCCTTCTCAGACATCCTAGAGATCCTGAAGCAGAGAGATGTCTGGAAGACCCTCACCCCTTCTGAAGATGAGTCCATATACCTGGAGGCATTTCGTTCTCGACCCTCCACCTCTTGGGTGTCTATGTCCTTTGAGTAGCTCCTCAATGTTATTAGTCGAAAGGCGTGGGGTTCTCCGGAATCTGTGGAACCTGTTTCGAGGAGGCCCAACAAATTTATAATGGCTCCATCAGACAAAGACTTGTTAACCAAAGGTGTCAGAGTAGATGCTATGGTGGTGGCGGTGGCGACCACCAAAAAGGAGTTAGCTGAGACTTGTCCATCTGCCGAATAAGGAGTCTCGTGTACATTCTCGTGAGCGGCTTTTACACTCAGATTGCTGAACTATGTGACCAATTTTACCAGACTTCAAAGGGATCTCCTGAAGGAGCTAGAAGATATTCTCCAAGGTTCCACAGCTGGAGAGGTTCCAGACAAGGAGACCGCCCAGTTTGCTACCTTGAATTCAGTAGTCAACTCCTCTATGAGGCTCATTTTTATGCAGCTGATGGTGTGATTGGGGCAGCTGGTACAGGGATTGCTCTGAGGAGGCATTTCTGGATGCGCCTTTGCGAGTTCGCTGAGCCCTTCAAGTCTTCTTTCACTAACGCCCCTTTTGATGGCTCGTCCTTGTTCAGGCCTAAAGCTAAAGAGACTCTGACCAGGTGCGAACAAGAAGGTAAACTTCTGTCTGCCATGGGAGTACGTTTTTCTCTCCCTATTAGGCCTTATCCTAAAGTCCAGAAGTATGGGAAAATGAGGTTCTGTAAATCTCAAAGAGCTACGCCAGATGCACGTGGTGAATCTTCCCCCAGAGGCAGAGGGGAAATAACAATGAAAGACACCAACCTCGTGGCAGAGGGGATCCGCAAAATCAGGGCAACAGAGATACATTCTCTGGCAGACCCTTCCAGCGCTTCTGAAAGGAGGCCCGCTTCTTCACCTCTGGATGCAGTCTGGGACAGACTGTCACTGTACCCAAAAGCCTGGCTAAATATCACTCAAGACATATGGGTACAGTCAATAATATCCAGGGGATACAACATACCCTTCTCCACCCTACCCCCAAAAACAAGATCAGTCCCAGACATTCCACCCTGTCAAAGGGATCAAGCAACTCTAGAGATACATAAGTTGCTAAGAAAGAGTCCTCCAAGAAGTCCCCACAGACCAAACTGGATCCAGAACTTACTTAAGGTTCTTTTTAGTTCCAAAAAAAAACAGGGGACTGGAGACCCATCTTGGATCTCAGCAGGCTGAACAAGTCCGTAAAAAAAATCAAATAAAAAAAATCAAAGTTCTGGATGGTGACACTGCAATCTATACTTCCTTTTTTTGGGAAAAGACAAATTGGATGTGCTCAATCGATCTTCAGGATGCTTACTACCATATAAAAATGGACAGGTGATCCAGGAGACATCTATGCTTCTGGCTGGGAGTCCGTCATTACCAATTCCGAGCTCTACTCTTTGGTCTCACTACAGCCCCAGGGTGTTTACCAAATGCATGGCAGTAGTCACGATTCAACCGGAGGCATCTAGGATTCCAGGTGTTTCCATACTTAGATGACTGGCTCCTAACCGCCACCACCGAGCATCTACTAACCAAGGCAAGAGATACTACCGTTCATCTTTGCTCGGAACTCTGTCGCATATCGCCTGCTCAGAGGCGATCTCTGCTTAACATACAAGGCCATGCCAAACCCAGAGCTGTTGGACATGCTACACTTAAAGAAATCCCAATCCCTCAGAGCCACACGCTCCAGGGATTTAAACCTGGTCATCACAATGAACAAAACATGCTAGAGGGATAGGTTCCTGACCCAGAGACTCCCCATACTCTGGAATAGACTGCCCATACATGTCAAGCTGAGCACCTCTTTGGCCCGCTTCAAAAAGAACCTTGACGATTGGATGGGAGATAGGAAATTCACCCCAGGGATCACGTCCATTGCCTTGTTAGACAGGGGACCAGGGAAGTAATAGCCAGGGATTGTTATGGCTAGGCTTGTATAGGCCTTAGTACCAACCTATGGAACTGGGCATTAACATAAATTTCAAAAAATCTGCCTTGTGGCCATCACCGCATGTTACATTTATAGGAGCAGACTTAAACACAGAAGACAGGCTAGCAAAATTGCCTCACAACAGGATACAGACACTGCAGCATCAAGTGTCCATCTTGCTCTCAAAAAAGAAAGTACAGGCAAGGTTGGTTCTAAAGGTCTTGGGGACTATGGCAGTGGCTATAACATTAGTACCTCTGGCACGTCTACATATGAGAGTCCTACAGTGGCTCCTCTTCACTCAATGGTCCATGCAGGAGTTACCCATGTCCCACAAGATCTTCATCACAGACTCCTGCAAGAAAGACCTACATTGGTGGCTTCATTCCACGCAGATAACTCTTGGCAGGCCATTCACTCTCCTCCAACCAGTAGCCACAGTGACCACAGACGCTTCTCAGATACAGTGGAGGGGGCATTATCTGGGAAAGACCATCCAAGGAACTTGGCAGGAACATGCGTACCACTTGCACATCAATGTCCTAAAGATGAGAGCGGTGCTTCTGGCATTGCAGGAATTCCAGAACTCTCTTCCACTAGGCATGATTGCAGTACAGACAGACATGTCACTGGTGTGGTATATCAACAAACAAAGCGGAACCAGATCCTATCCCGTGTGCTGAGAGGCTCAGAGAGTATGGCAGTGGGCAGTCTCTTCTCAGTGTTTTCTGATTGCAGCGCATATTCCAGGGAAATCCAGTGTGATAGGGAACAAATTGAGCAGAACAATTCTAATGCCTCACTAGTGGTCCCTCAAACAGGAAATTGTGAACCAGATTTATTGCAAGTGGGGCCAGCCTTGCTACAACCTGTTTGCCACATCCATGAACATCAAATGCAGCAGCTACCTTGCCCTAATTCCCCTGCTGGGGAGTCTCCAAGGGATGCACTCATTCACGATTGGCCCCTGGGACTCCTTAATGCCTTTCCCCCATTCCCTTTAATCCCCAAAGTGTTACAAAAAGCCAAAGTATTGAGTTGCAGGTTAATACTCATAGCTCCATACTGGCGTCGTTAGATCTGGTTTCCTTTCCTATGGCCCCATCTCCGAGAAGAGCCGTGGATTCTGGACCTGGTACCAGATCTTCTGACTCATTAGTCAGGAATGCTCCATCCCTCTATCCAGACCCTCAAACTGACAGCTTGGCTGCTCCACTTTCAATCTTCACCAGGCTTCCAGACATATCCCCTGCAGTGAGACATATTCTAATTTCAGCTCATAAGACAGCAACTAGAAAGCTTTATGCTAGCAAATGTAAAAGATTTTCTTGTTGGGCTTCAAAGAATCACATAGATCCCATCACAGCTCCTGTAAGTACAATTTTGGATTTCTTAGCAGAGATTTTTAATGAAGGCGCAACAGCAGCTACCATACGAGTACAATTAGCCGCCATATCTAACTACAACATAGGAAACATGGGATCAAAGATAATGTCTCACAGATTTTGCAAAGCCTTCCTGAGAGGTACATTTTTACTAAGACCTCCAATAAGGGAACCACCACCTCCTTGGGACCTCAATTTGGTACTGACTACTCTGATTCTCCCACCATTCAAACCAGTTTCCTCTTGCCAACTAAAACTTTTAACCTGGAAAACAGCCTTTCTGGTAGCCATTACTTCAGCTAGGAGGGTTTTGGAACTTCAAGCTCTGTCCATACGCCCTCCCTACTTAGTTTTTCACAAAGACAGAGTCTCTCTTTTATTTTATTTATTTATTTTACACTTGTTGACCGAGTATGTCCGACTGAGCTGAAGGGCCCTTTTTCAGCGGAGGCCCAGGAAGAAAAGCTCCATAACATTAGACAGTTTTACATTTAAAAACAATTTATAACAATAACATAATACATACTTTATACAATATGTATAGAATAAGAAATAATTAGTATGACTTTAGGACATTACCAAGTGAAAGAGAGATCATGTTAAGACAACTTCAAGAAAATCTTTGGAAATGTAGCTACAAAGAGAATAAGATGTATAAGCTTAGGACTATACGTAGTGTATTAGGGAACATATTTAGAAGTGTTGTTAGGCAGTATGTGTATCATCAGATGAACCACAAAGTTTTTGTTAGACAGTATGTGTGTCATCCGATGAGCCATTAAGGTGTTAGTAGATCAGGTGAAGAAGTTCAGTTATTAGGATTTGTGAGTGGGGAGTATAGAGCAGGGGGGTTGTTTTTTCTTAGATGGGGAAAATGTAGGGGGGGCGAGTACAGTGGCAAGTCCAGTGACATTTTAGATATTCCTTGGTGGCGCACTTAAATTGTTTTGGATGAGTGAGGGATCTGATTTCAAGAGGGAGCTTATCCCAAGCCATAGCAGGGTGGTAGCTATACATGTTGCAACAAATCCTTTGTTTCTTTCCAAAGTATATTCTGAAACCAATTTAAATTAAAAAATTAATTTAAATTAATCCATTGACCTGCCTGTTTTCTTTCCAAACTATGACAAAAAGGCAGAATATTCCTTACACCAATTGGACATACACAGACAGTTATGCTTCTGTTTGCATAGAACAAAGGAATTTAGAAAATCTAACCAGTTATTTGTTTCCTTCTCAGATAACAGAAAAGGTGCACCAATATCAAAAATGACCTTGTCAAAATGGCTTACTGACAGTATTACCCATGCATATATTTCCCAACATAGACAACTGCCAGGAAAGATTAAAGGCCACTCAACAAGAGCCATGTCAACTTCGACCGCCTTTCAGACCAGATTACCTAAGGACTCAATCTGTGCTGCAGCCACATGGGTCAAACCTCATACTTTTATCACTTGTTACAAAGTAGATGTGACCTCCCGGAATAGGGCTTCCTTTGGTTCCACTATACTGAAGAGTTTATTCCCTTGAGCCACCCAAGGAAGAAGGTGCTAGGGACGCTGTTCCAACTAGCAAGAATGAAGGTGAGATAGGACAACATAACATTAAGAAGTTATGTACTCACCATAACATTCCATGTTTGTTGTCCATAATCTCGCCTTCATTCTTGCGTCCCACCTTTCTTCCCCAAACCTTTGCTCCTGGAGGATTGAGAGGAAATTTTTATTGGTTGCAAAGTGTGATGTTCTTCGTCTTCCCTTGCTGCAGTCCTGACAATTGGGTATAGTCCGCGTCCCAGTCGGCCCGAATACCAGAGTATAAGGCTGACGTCGGTCATGGCGCCTTAGACTGACGTCAGTACGTCAGGGTACTAATGCGCATGACCGACGTCATTTCCTCAGTCTTTTTTGCCGCATGGTCCGATGCAGAAGCAATTTTGCGAGTGCAGGTTGGCGTTCTGAGATTTTCCGAAACCGGAGTTTCAGACCGAATACAGAGTTGGCTAAGTAACCCGTTAGAACATTTTGGTTTTTCTTGCCTCAGTATTTAACGGATGTCAGAAAAAGTGAATAACTGTATTTCTTGTGGGAAGCAGATACCGCATAGGGATTATCATACATTGTGTATACCTTGTTTAGGGCCTGAGCACGACGTTGTTGGTTGCCGCTCTTGTGCTAGATTTAACAAGCGCACTATTAAGAGGAGGCTTGATTGTGCTAGGTTAGTGTTTGGGAAGCGTTGCAATTATACTATGCCGTCGGATGCTCCGACGCCTGCTTCATCTAAGAAGCGCAAGGACAAAACAGTGAAGTCTAGGGGTGAGGAACCGGCAGTCCCGGACGTCGGTCCTTTAGTAGGCTCAGGAGAGCCAGAGGTTTTGCCAGGAGTCTCTATGGAGTCTCAGGCAGATACTTTACTGTTACAGGATGTGCCCTCTCAGGAGGTAGGCCAGGCTGAGGGGGCTTCTCAGGTAACTGTTCTTCCCTCTCTTCCCAAGGTAGTTAGGGCCTCTCCTTCTGTTGCCAAAGCTTCTTTTAGAGGAAGGCCAAGTTCAGCTTCTGTAGGGGCTTCTCCTAGCATTTCGGGCTCTGTGCCTAAGAAACATATGCTTAAAATGGCAGAAGATTTGATTACTCTGATTAGAGGTTCTATGCCCCCACCTGATAAGAGGCCTAGGGTGGAACAGGAGTTTGATAGTTTTGAACAGTGTTCACAGGCTTCAGAGTCTTCTGTGGAAGACTTGCCAGAGTTTCCTACTTATTCTGATTCTGATGTGGATGATTCCACTCCTTCAGCTTCTCCTCCTGAGGATTTTTCATTTTCAGAGACTCTTCACTCCATGAGGGAGCACTTTAAATGGGAAGGCCAAGATTACTCTGACTCCAGAAAAGGCTTAGGGAATTCTTGTTTTGCCCCAGCATAGGCCCTTAGCTATTCCTCCTGTGTTGAATGTGGTGGAGGATGTTTTTGCAGAGGCTTCTCTGAACCCTGATTCCTTGCCTCCTGCTCCTGTTAAGCCTGATAGGTATTATAGGGTGCCGAAGCTCATAAGTATTTGTTTAAGAGTCCCAGGGCGGACCCAGAAACTGTTTCTCAGGGGCCTAAAGGTGTTAAAGCTTCTGTGGTTAAAAATCCTGTACCCTCTGATAAAGAGGCAAGGGCTTTGGATAGGTGGGGTAAGAAAGTATATACTTCTTCCACTCTAGCCATGAGGCGTTGAATTGTCAATTTCATATGCTGAAATATCAGAATTATCTCCTTTCACAATTGAAATCTAAGGTGGATGCTTTGGCGGAAGGTATTGAGTGTAAAGAATTGCTGGATTTGGTTCATGTGTCTGAACAAGTGGGTAAGCATTCTTTGCAGTGTGGTTTTGATGCTGTTCAGGCCTCCTCGAGGGTGGCTGCTACTAGTTCTGTTCTTCGCAGACATGCATGGTTGAAGGATCAGAATTTAGCTGAGCATGTTAAGACCAGGATTTTGGATGCTCCTTTACAGTCTGATGTGTTGTTTGGACCGCCTGTGGAAGCAGTTTTAAAGAAAATGGAGGACAAAGCTAAGTCTATGCAGACTGTTAAAGATTTTTGCAGGTGCAGCCTCCAAGTTTAGTAGAAATTGGCCTGCTAAGGGGTGGACATATCCTGCTTATGGTTCCCAGTCTAGGGGTAGGTCTAGGCGTGGTAGGGGCAGGGCTCAAGGTTCGTTTAGGCCTAGATCAGACAGTTCACCTGCTCAGACTTCTGGTGAGGGCAGGGGTCAGTCCTTTCGTAAGCAGCACCAATGACCTGCCTTTTCAGCTGCCAGTGGACTCTCGTCTGGCAGCTCCTTTGGGAGGAAGATTGTCTCTTTTCAAAGAAAATTGGGATTTAATCACTCAAGACAGATGGGTGCTGGATATCATTCATCACGGGTACAGATTTTATTTCCACACAATGCCCTCTTTCAAAGGCATGCCAGATGTTCCTCCTCCACAAAGAAAAGAGGCTCACAAGCAAGTTTCTCAGTTACTCCAGATAGGGGCTATTCAGCCAGTCCCTGTGTCAGAAAGGGGCTTCGGATTTTATTCTCGCCTGTTCCTAGTACCAAAGAAGGGGAACACGTGGAGACCAATTTTGGATTTATCTATCCTCAACACTTATCTGGACATTCCCAAGTTCAAGATGTTGGCGTTACAGCAACTGTTACCTCTGCTGGGCAAGGATCACTGGATGGTAACTTTGGATCTCAAGGAAGCTTACCTTCATGTGCCCATAAGGCTAAGTTGCAGAAAGTATCTGTGGTTTCGAACTGGAGATTTTCATTATCAGTTCTCTGCATTGCCCTTTGGCTTATCTACTGCACCCAGAGTATTCACAAAGGTTCTGGCTCCAGTGATAGCTTACTTCAGGCTTCAAGGCATTCAAATTTATCCTTACTTGGACGACTGCCTGATTCTGGCTCAAGAAAAGGAACACCTTCTACAGCATCTGGAATATGTCATAGCAGTGCTAAGATGCCTAGGGTATTCTGTGAGCGAAATAAAGTCCAGTCTAGTACCCTCTCAAGACATGTGCTTTCTGGGTGTGAGACTGAATACAGCAGCCCAGATGGCCTTTTAACCCCGGACAAACAAAAGAGTCTGTCACTTTACTTCCATCAACTATCTCATCAGTCCGTGCTGACTGCAAGGACAGTCCTTCAAGCATTAGGGTTCATGGCATCTTGTATTCTGGTGCTTCCCAATGCCAAACTGCATATGAGGAAGCTGCAATGGTATCTCAAAATGTATGGACACAGCACTGCCAAGATTTGGACACTGTCATTCAAATAATACCTTGCCTTCAAAAGGAATTCTTGTGGTGGGCTCAGGAATGTCACCTAAACAAGGGACTCTCTGTGACCCGGCCAGAGGCGAGTCAGATTTTAACGACAGATGCCTCGGACACTGCTTGGGGAGCTCATCTAAATGGAAAGTGGATACAAGACAAGTGGCCTGCCAGACTACAGCATCTACATATCAACATGAAGGAGATGTTAGCAGTCCAGTTTGCATTGATGGCGTTCAAGGAGTTACTTCTTCCAGGGCAGGTGTTGATTCTGACAGACAACACAACTGTCATGTGGTACATCAACAAGCAAGGGGGAACACATTCTTATCCTCTATGCAGGCAAGCAATGATTTTATGGGAGACTGCGTTAAGCCTGCAACTGACTCTTCAGGCAAGGTTTCTGCCAGGAGCACAGAACTCCTAGCAGATGTATTAAGCAGACAAATCATGGATCCCCACGGTGGAAACTGGATCTTCATGTATTTCAGAAATTGACAGTGTCATGGGGAACTCCAGACATAGATCTGTTCGCTTCTCCACTAAACCACCAGCTGCCAAAGTATTGCACAAAGGGGTTTCATCACACAGCTTGGAAAGTGGATGCTCTGTCTTTCAGTTGGAAAAACCTTCATGTCTATGCCTTTCCACCGCTACCTCTTCTTCTAAAGGTATTACTAAAGGTCAGACAGGACAGGCCAAGGATGATTTTGATAGCTCCAGATTGGCCTCGGCAACACTGGTACCCACTTCTAAGGAGTCTTGTAAAGAAGCCTCCATGGCCTTTACCTCTGATTCCTCATCTGTTATCTCAGAAGGACGGTCATCTGCTCAATGTCAAGCTTCAATCTCTTCATCTCACAGCTTGGCATATTCTGTGTTGAAGCATGGTAGGTCTCAGCTTCCTCAACAAGTTTTAAATGTGATTATGGAAGCTAGAAGGCCTAGTACTAGGAGAGTGTACGAGAAAAATGGAAGAGATTTTTATTTTGGAGTACAGCAAAGAATTTGGAGATTTCAGAGCCTAATTTGAGTGTGGCTCTTCAATATCTTACTGAATTATTGGACAAAGGTTTGTCTTTCTCTTCCATAAAGATTCATGCTGCAGCAATTTCAGCTCACTATGATTGTGACCCACCTTTGTTTTCGCATCCTTTGTTCAAGCAGTTTCTTAGAGGGGCAAAGAATATAAGACCCCCGTAGAGCTCCTACTGCTGCTTGGGATCTCAATTTTGTGTTGGAAAAACTTACTCTACAACCTTTTGAGCCTGCAGCTACTGCTGAATTGAAATATTTGTCATGGAAGACTGCTTTTCTGTTGGCTATTACTTCTGCAAGAAGGGTGTCTGAGTTGCAGGCCCTTATGGCAGTAGAGCCCTTTTGATTTTCCATAAGGACAGGGTATCATTACGTACTAATCCTTCCTTTATGCCTAAGGTAGTTTCTAGTGTGGCTTTAAACCAAACTATTCATTTACCTACGTTTTTTGCAGATCCTCAAAATAAAGGGGAAAAGATTTTGCACACTTTAGATGTACACAGGCAATTGCGTTATTATTTGAGCAGGACTAAAGATTTTAGGCAGTCTCAGCAGTTACTTGTTTCTTTTGCTTTAAGTTCACAGGGCAAGCCTGTGTCAAAACAAACTATTTCTAGGTGGATTGGCTTTTGCATTGCATTTTGTTATTCCCATCATGGCAAAGAGGTTCCAGCTGGGATTAGGCCTCATTCCACTAGGGCTACTGCCACTTCAACAGCATTTCTAAGGGGGGTGGCAACTAAGGATATTCTGGAGGCAGCTACTTGGAGTTCAGTGCATACTTTCTCTAGGCATTATCACCTGCCTGTATACTCTAAGACTAGAGCTGGTTTTGCCACAGCTGTTTTACAAGGCATGTTGTCAGCTCCTGCTACTTTATAATTTGCCAGCCTCCTTTACCTCTGCTTTGGGATTCTACCCAATTGTCAGGACTGCAGCAAGGGAAGACGAAGAACATAGTACAGTTTTGTACCTACCATAAATGTAGATGTTCGAGGATTCCCTTGCTGCAGTCCAATTTACCCTCCCTCCTTCCCCTCTGTGTTTCAGGGTGGTTGTGTAGGTGAGTTTACATGCTTATATTTTTTGTATATATTACTGTATATATTGTACATGTTTTTTGGTGCAGGTTGTTTTGGGACTTGTCTTTTTGGGTCTTCTGACATCTGGGGCAAGAAAAGACTGAGGAAATGACGTCGGTCATGCGCATTAGTACCCTGACGTACTGACGTCAGTCTAAGGCGCCATGACCGACGTCAGCCTTATACTCTGGTATTCGGGCCGACTGGGACGCGGACTATACCCAATTGTCAGGACTGCAGCAAGGGAATCCTCGAACATCTACATTTATGGTAGGTACAAAACTGTACTTTCTCGCCTCTTGAGGTATAGGCTAATAGCTGTTACAATTGGGATTTTTTTGTATATAAAATTCATATCTGTTATTATTTTGCAAACAAGATCTGGGTTATATTCCCTAAGCATGATGGGATAGGGTATAGTCTCGAGCCAGTGGACACTCTCGAGCTTTAGTATTAGGCCGAGTCGGAACCGATGCTCGGTTCTGAACCCAGCCTGCAAGAATGAAGGTGAGATTATGGACAACAAACATGGAACTTTATAGTGAATACATAACTTCTTATTATTGCCTTTGCTATAGAAACTGAATCCTGAAAGGAGAGGTAGTGCAGAAGCAAGGTGGTAAACAAGAGAACTGGAGAGTATTACAGATTAAAAGAGGAGTTTAGGTAAATAAGAAACTAGGTAAAGATAACAGGGTCAGTATGGAAGGAAGTAGGGGAGCAGATAGATTATTTCAGATATCAAAAGCAGTATCATTGGGATTCTCCCTGAAGGTGATAATGGAGATTTTAATGGAAATGAACAAGTTAAGGGCATTATGTAATTTATGATGACATAAAGTTCTAGACACAAGGCCTATTTTACTGAATAATCTTTTGGGGATAGTGTTAAAGTTAACAGAGGTATGTGAACTGTGACAGAATAAGATGGTTGGTGCTGAAGTGGGAAGGGGTTTCTTGCACTAAAAGGCTGTAGGCAAATGGGGGTCAGAAGTCTAAATTGAGAAATAAGGATACAGGAAAAAAAACATGTCTCAGTCATTAATGGGCAGATTTTTAATGGGGATAGGAGACTATACTGTTGTGTTCTTTGGTTATCAGTGTTGATGCTAAGGGTTTTTTGGGATTTGGGATTTTGAGATTTAGAAGCTTTGATATGTAGAAGACTATTCTAGGTGGGGAATTAGCATGTCCTTTGCTGTGGGATATGCAAGTATAACCAGGGAAACGTTGACTTACCAGGCAGTGTTTAGCTGCCCTAGAATTTTGTTAGTAACTATAGTATGAGTTTTGAAGGAAAGACTGGGATCGAATGTGCCATCAAGATATAATGAATTTAGTTGAGTAATATGATTAACAAAAGTGTTAGTGATGTTTACTGTGTGGCCAGGAGGAAAATTTTGAGTATTTCCAAGGACCATATTTGATGATTGTTTTGGGGTGGTTAAATATGGAGTTAATTGGTTAGTAAGCCTGGAGCACATTTTCATGAAAGGAGACTGTCTTGTTGGTTCATGAAGCTGACAAAAACTTAGATTCAAGCAGGTGGAAGTCTTTAGCATAGAGAATGTTAGTTATCTTGGGGAAACAGTTGAAAGTATTTGGTAAATTGATTATGGGCTTAAGATGTAGCATTGTGAACTATTTGGATATAAGTTTTTGGTCTAACATAAAGAAATGCAAGTGGTTATTCAATATAATAAGAACAGATGTGGGCATCTTTAAACATGGGAAAAAGTTCTCGTTTATAACTCATCATTTTTGTTTTTCAGAGCACAATCTCAGAACGAGATTATGAAAGTGTGGTATTAATGCGAATGCGACAAGCAGCAGAGAGAAAGCGACTTATAGAGGAGATGCAGAAGGAAGATGAAGAAGACGGAGGAAAATAAACTTTTTTATAGTGTACTGCTTTTTGTTTTATTTGATGTTTTTTACTGGAATACTTGCTGCTACACAAATTAAACTGTCTTCTTGAGACAAAAGAGTTTACTCAGTGAGGCTCAGAACTACGGTCATTATCACGGCTGATAACATATCAGGTTGTTTGTTCTCATGTACTATAAATTAGTTTATTGAGAAAACTTCATCTAGACTTTGTTTTCCCTTTTGTTAATGCCTTTCTGGTAAATGAGGAGCAAAATCATTTTGTATTGAGGAAGAATTTCACTTACTTGAATGGTGCTTGTTCTGATCAGTAAAGAAGTGAAATATAGGGAGTTGTACAAAAGTCCTGATTTTGAGTATTTAAAAAAAAAAGAACAGGAGCAAATGAGGCTAACCAGGCTGTGCAAATATACCCCTAAAATTATTGGTCATTATGTTTTTTTTTGTGTGTGTGTATATTTTTGTTTGTGAAAGAGGTCTTCTTCAGGGAGGGTCACTGTAACACTAAATTATAACATTTGAGTAAATTCTCACCTATCTTGCTTTATGCTGGCCAGTGTTTTTACTAGCATTCCCTTTGCAGATGTGGGTCTCACACCAGCTTTCCATAGATCCTTGTTGGTGCATAAGTACCATCGGCTATCTAAAATGCTTCACATCCTTATTTAGTGCTGGAGTAGTCTGCTCTGAAGAGCAGCTCATGCCACTTTATTGTTACTTTCCTTCCGATATCTTCAGTCATTTTTTTTTGTAATTTTATGAAAATGCATTTAGAAAGATTGGTAAGTTTGTATGCCATATTGTGTATAGGTATATTGTCTTGTTCTCAGTTTTAAATGTTGCAGCTACTTAAATCTTATGTGGAAAAACTTAGCTAATTTTTGGATGTTTTTCCATATTTCACCATAGATAAGCCATGCCATGTAGCACCTTTTTTTTTTTAAACAAGAAACATCTTTATTAAATTATCATGTATGACACAGGCAATCTTACATTTATATAAATGAAAATAAACTATACCAAAACAATTTCAGTTGCAAACATTATCCATTACAAACCATGCTGACACAACTGTAGCTGTAAACATTACACATCACTTATAATATCCAGTCATTGTCAGTCAACCATTACATAGCTCATTAAAATCCTGGGTTCTTTTAAACCTTGTTCCTTCTCTGCATGTATTGATGCCACACTTGCCATTTTTTTCTGTGTAATTTGTTCGTACCCTTTGCTAAGGAACAATTTCCAGTTTTCTCTCTGTAACTATCTTTCCTACTTCTAGTAAAATTGGTTTAGACTTTGATTCCTATTTTCTAGTAATTGCTTTTTTGGCAACCATCATATTTAGACTCAGCAAGGCCTTACTATATATAGGCAATTCCGATTCTGTATCATAGCTCAAGAAAATCATTTCCTTAATTACACCAATTTGCTCACCCAGCATCTCTGACAGAGCAGTCTGCAGGAAATCTTTAAAGTCTGCCAACTCATTACATTCACAGAAATTATGTTCCCAGGTACCTCTTTCTTCCCCATCACATCTCCAACATTTGCTGTCTACCTGGAGAAAAATTGCTTGGAGTCTACTTGGGGTATAAAAACACCTACATAAACACTTTGAAGCAAAGATCCTAATTCTACTAGACTTTGTTGCATATTTGCGAGACATACATTTATACCCCAATGTGTCTTTGTGAATTGCTTATCCAATGTCTCTTCTCAATCCTTTCTAACCTCCGATTATTTCCTATAGTTATCATGCAATATTTTATATGTTCTACTAATTATTCCTTTTTTAATGACAACTTCTGTTATAGATTCTACTAAAAACTCTACCAGTGCTGGTCTTTCGTTTAGGACCCCCCTATTTCTTTCTCTTTGCTTATACTCTATCAGTCTTTGATAAGGAAGGCAGTGTCTAACCTGCAGTCCAAATAAGTTGTTGGCGTCTTCCCATTCTGTTGCCTTTCACCTCTCTAGCTGTTTGCCCCCCTGTACCTTGGTTCCTCTCCCACTTTTCTCCAATAAATTCCAGCCCCCTCTTGCCTATTGTCTGTATCCCTAATTGCAGTCACCCCTAGCAGCAAAATCTCCTTTTGCCATTCCTGTGTTGGTTTAGTTCTTAAAATACTTTCTGTACTTTATGAATATAATATTCTGTATGATTATTATTGTTCTCCTTAAAGGTCTACATCCAAAAATCCCAGTCTCTCCTTGTTGCCCCCCCCCCCCCCCATTTCATCATCATCTCCTTCCACTTTGAATTATAGTTTTCTGCTTGTGCTATGTATGGGAGCCTTAATTTTGCTGTTCTGAAGTACCCCTTCAAATCCCAGTTCACAACTGCTTGTATCTTATCAATATCCATATAACAGAGCTTCCATTTTTTTCAGTTTTTGTATTGTCTTTTGTTTTGTCTCTTCCCACATATCCTTAGCTGCCACAACAGAATCATTTTTAATCCAAACTCTTAAATACTTCATTTTATCGTGTCTCCATAAGTATGGATATTGCTGAACCAATTCTTGTGTGTGTACATAATTTACCGCTATTGCCTTTGTTTTAGCTTCATTCATTTTGTATCCCAATAAGGTTTAAAGCTGTCTCAGTATGTTCCACAGCACTGTAATGTCTCTTTCTGGTTCTGTCAGGTATAAAATAATGTCATCTGCAAGCAGAGCCATCTTTTCTTGACTACTATACCGATTATATCCTTGAATTTCTAAGTCCTTTGTTTTCTTTGTCAGTGGTTCTAAATATAATGCAAATAAAGCGGAGAGAAGACACCCCTGCCTCGTTCCTCTTTTCAAGCAGAGATTGTCAGAGAGGACCCCTTCCCCTTTAATTTTTGTCTCCAAACCCTCACAATATCCTCCTAAACAACCTTATAATTTTATCAAGGAATGCAAATGATTCCATTGCTCTGCTCATAAAGTCCCACCTTACTCATAGGTTCATAGGTGTGTACTAGGCTAATGGCCGTGGAGCCTTTACAAGCCTAGCCCATAGGATTACCCTGGCATTATGCCACCCAACCTTAGTTCCCAGTGCCTCTGTCGAGTAAAGCCACTGGAGTAATCCCTGGGGAGAATTTTCTATTTCCCATCCACTCATCAAGATTTCTCTTGAAGAGGGCCAGTGAGGTGCTCTGCTTGACATGTATGGGAAGTCTGTTCCATAGCATGGGCAGTCTCTCAGTATTGAACCTGTCCCTCCAGCATGTTCTGCTGATTGTGGTAATTAGGTTGAGGTCTCTGGAGCGTGTGATACGGAGGGATTGGGATTTCTTTAGATGGAGCATTTCTAAGAACTGGGTCAGACATCGCTTTGTAAGTCAAGCAGAGATCGCCTCTCAGTAGGCGATATGAGACAGAGAATAGTTGGGGTTTTTTGAGTCTGTTCATATAGAACAAGTGTTTAAGGCCTAGGATCCTCTTTGTGAGGTACTTATGCGGCCTGTCCAGTTTTTGCAGGTGTTTAGTGAGGTACATGCCAAATGAGGCATTGTACTCAATGATTGGCCTAATAAGGGAAGAGTAGCTGGAGACAATGACCTCTTTCTTCCTGGATGCAAAACCCTTAGTAATGAGATGTGCCACATAGAAGGACTTTCTGACCACAGTGGCAATGTGGTGGTCAGAAGTGAGGTTGCTGTCAACCTGTGTTCCCAGATCTCTTATAACACCTTCTGTGTTCAGTGGACAACCATCGATGTGGTAATTCATGGGAACCGGGTTTTTCCCAAAGGGGATGACACATTTTGTGGCATGGAGCTTAAGGCCATGGTTCTGACACCAGTCGGTTTCAGTGAGGCCTTTCTGTAGGATGTCAACATCACTCGAGGAGTTAATAATACCTCCCAACTTGCAGTCATCTGCGAACTTTGTCAGACAGAGTCCCTTCGTGTTGGCCTGGACTTCAGAGAAGCAGATACCAAACAGGAGGGGATCCAGGACCGAAACCTGTGGGACTCCACTCGTGACTGGTCAGCAGTCTGACATGGAGTCGGCCACTTTCACACTGTGGGTTGTACCTGTGAGCCAGTTTGCAACCCACCTAGTGATATCTAGGTTGATGCCTAGCTTAGTGAGTTTTTCTATGATTCCTGAGTGGGGAATGGTATCAAAGGCATTGGGTCAGATCAAAGTAGGCTGTATGAACCACCTTGTCTTCATCCACAGCTCTGGTGACTGACTCAAAGAAGTTGACCAAGTTGAGCAGGCATGATCTACCCTTCACAAAACCAAACTGTGTGGGAGCCAGAGTTTGGAGATTTCCTATATCCTTGTTTATTAGGTCCATGATGATGCATTCCATAGCTTTGCATATCAGACTTATCAGGCTAATGGGGCGATAGTTCCCAGGGTCTGTAGTTGCTCCTCCTTTGTGGAGAGGGATGACTGTAGCAGTGCGCCATTCGGTAAGGACAAAGCCTGAGGTGAGGCTGTGACTGAACAGGGCACACAGGTGAGGTGCTAATTCACTCTGTAGTTCATGTAGAACACAGCCAGGAATATTGTCAGCTCCCATAGAAGCTGTAGTCTTGGCCTTGGACAGTGCCGTTTTTACCTGTGCAGCAATAATACTGCATGCCTGGCAATCTACTGGTATTGTGACTGGTCCCTTGTTGGGGAGAGAGGGGTAAAGCTGGCACTGAATCTGTCGACCAGTATATTGGCAATATCTGTATATAGGAGGTACCATTGTGCAGCAGCTCTCTCAAATCCTTTCTCTGCATCAAGACCCACCAACAACAGTGATATTTTCTTACCTTCTTCCTTCCTTCTGGATCATCAGTGTTCTGTTAATCTTTTGAAATGTTTATCCCGGTTTATATTGAAATTCCAAAACTGGATTCGTCGACCGGCCACAACGTTTGACTCAAAATGCTGAATTCGGAACATCGAAACAGCAGCCATGGTGAAAATGAATACATCAACATCAGTAGTTCGATGTATTTGACATAGCAGGAGGTGACGTCATTCACCCATGCTATGCACTTTAACATATCGTTACACTCTACAGTCAACGGTAGATTAAATGTACTATTTTGCAGGGGTGCTATTCCCCACTCCACCCCGCATGCTCCCTGCAAATTAAATATACCAACTCCAAGATCGTACTACAGTGAGGAAATGGGTTGATTCCCTGTTCCTCACTGAACTGCAATCTTCATTCACAATGCCAAACTCAGATACTCGAACTGCACTACCCATTCCTTGTAGTGTAGTCGATGTTTTTTGGTTCAGCGTTCTGCCCATTTGAAAAGTGCTTTTCAACCACATGCCAGTCGAATACAGGCATTTCGGACATTTAATAGTAAACCGTTTGCCCCCCTCCACAAAACCACATTGATCCATATCTATCAATTTTAGCATCCCTTTTGCCATTCTTTTAACCATTGTAGACATAGACACTTTATAATCATGGTTTAGTATTAAAGTGGGCCTGTATGAAGCTGGATCTGATGGATCTTTACCCTCTTTGGGTATTACAGCTCACCGCTTTCTTCAGGATGTTGGTACTTCTCCTCCTCTTAAAATACTGTTAAACAAAATCTTCCAGATCTTTATCAGTTTTTTCTTCCTAGCTTCCAAACTTCCACAGGAATACCATCTCCTCCTGGGGACTTTCCTGTAAATTGGTTATACATCACCATTTTATCTCATCTCCTCCTATTCTAACTGTTAGTAATTGAGCCTCCTCTACCTCTAACTTTGGCATATTTAAGTATTTCATAAACATTTCCATTTGTACTTTTTTCTTGATTTCCATATTTCTCTGCTTTATACAGAATTTCATAGAATTTCCGAAGTATTTCAATACTTCTGTAGGATCCCTTGTTATCTTCCTTGTTATTGGCTCCCTAAGCTTGGTGACATCCCTTTTTACTTTCTGTTGCCTGAGTCGTTGTGCTAAAAGTTTTTGTGCTCTAGAGTTATTATCAAAAAACAGTTAATTTTTCTAAACTCATGCACATTATCGAGGTAATCCCTTATTTTCCGTTTAGCATTTAGCAGTTGCTGCTCTTGTTCTGTGAGATGCCCCCATTTTGCAATACATTAACATTTGTTAGTTCCTCTAAATAATTCTTGTACTTCTTAACCATATCTCCCTTTCTTTTTATTTCCATCCTATTTTTAAACTCCACTTATTTCATCTCACTCCTTGGTAATATTTTCAGAAGAAATTTCTATCTTCTGTAATAGTTCCTGAATAATATCCACTGCCCATTCCTTAAATTTCTCTATTTTCAATAGATAGGTGGGAAATCACCAGTGTCTCATTTTTATTTCATTACACTGTGTTTTTTATTTTAGTTATAATTGGCACATGATCTGAAATAGTTATTGGGTGCATATCAAGCCCTTCAATTAAATGCACATGTTCCTGTGAAATGTAAATTTTGTCTAGCCTAACCCTGTTTTTGTATCTTGGGGAATAATATGTAAATTCACTCTGAACTCCTAATACTGAATTACATCTTCCATGCCAAATATTCTCATAAATTTGTTTAAAAATCTACCCTACTTTGTTATATTTTCCCTTCTGGCTCCCCAGACACATCTTCATTTTGCAAATCAAATTCCAGTTCCCACCTATAACTAATATTCCTTGCTGAAAGCTGATTATTTCTCCCAGAGTTTTCTTAAGTTCCACGATAGCAGTTTTCAGTGGAATATAAATACATGGCAGTATAATCCTCCTCCCTTGCCAATAGCCCCTTACTACTACAAATCTGCAATTACTGTCTTTTTTATCCACTTCTATTACTATTGGAGCTCCACTTTCAATTAATATAAGTACTCCTCTCTTCCTTTGCCATAGGTATTCCACTGAATAACCAAACTGAAAACATTTCATCAAATTTACATGTTCAGTTCTTCCCACTTGTCTCCTGTAGCATATATATTTTGTAATATACACTACTCTTTCTTTTTATTATTAATTTGTGAGACTGTTAACATTTTGAAGACATTATAGAAAGCATTATATTCATGAGAAGTTGTTTCCACCTTTTATATATAACAGCTTTTCTGTTAAATGTTTAATTCCAGCTTTTGTGCTACTTGCATGTACTGTTTGGCAGGTTAGTCTTTTATACAGTTGTTTCTTGTCATTTCCATTTGAGCCTATTTCACATATTGCAGAACTTTTTGTTTTACTGAAAACCCTCAAACAAAAATACACACACGTACCCAATATCCCCCTAAAACCTATTAAGTTAATGTACATCCTCAGATATTGAAGATTTACCCTCGTAATAGGAACAAATATTCTAAACTGACAGCCACAGACACACACACACACACACACACACACACACACACACACACACACACACACAGAGTCAAGCTAAAAGAAAGGTTATCCATGCTAAGATGCATGGTACAGCCTGTGACTCTGTTAAGTTCTGTCTGTTTTTGTTGTATCTTTATAGCTGCCATGTAGTGCCTCTTATCACTTTTATACGCTTTATGTTTATGAACTATGAAGATGTTTTTGAAACACAGAGCTGACATTATTAGAGGGGAGGAACAGACGCAGATTTGGATTTTTGAGAAGTGCACTAATATTTAAGCAGCTCCCTTGCACAGGGACATGAAGTCAGTTTTTTTTTTTCCAAAGTGACACAAAGTCATAATTCTAACAGAACTTTATGCTGTCATAGTGAGTACTACAGTAACTGCAAGTACCTTCACTGATGTCTCTTAAGTTTCAAAGCCAAATAAACCAAAAGCGTATCCTCTGTCTACTTGACTATAGGATTTTATAAGCAGAAGACTGTCAGGATTTTTACATTCACATTAGCTGGACTCAGGTTTCAAGTTAGACGACCCGAATCGTATTCCTTGAGGTCAGCCTGATCTAGAGAGTTCTCAGAGGTGGATAATAGCCTCAACATGGATCCTTCAAACTACCCATGTCATACCTTCATCCATATTGGGCCTTTGCTGCTTTTTTTAGTATATGTTCTATACAAAGCTTTTTCATCATAGTACAGGAAATTATGCTGTACTAAGGAACCTGGGTTTGAACCTTCACCAATATATGTATAGAACATGCTGTTATGAGCTACATAAGTTACTTGTAAGAGTTCAAGAATTAATTTTGAAATGCACACTTCTTTTTCAAAGAGGATGTTGCTTATGTTAATTAAACTATTCTTATTCAATACAAATAAAGAACTTGCTTTCTTTATTCTTTATGTTAACTTTATTTTTTAAGTAGAAATACAGGGAGTTACTGCTGTGCTGAAGATGGGTAGAAGACAGTGATTTTTTTTGTTTTGCTCCCCCTTCTCGCAGCTAACCATCAGCTGCCACTGGCTTCTATCTTCATTTACTGAGTATGCCAAACCCCCTTTAGCCACCCCCAGGCTCAGTGAAACCCATGTCCTGGGCTGGTGAGGAGATCCAAGACACTGGTGCAGCACCATACCGCTGCTGCTGGGGAGTGTGTCTTAACCGTTTCTCTCTACTTGGCAGCCTTCTGCTTTCCGCAATTGCTGCCTACAGGAATTGCGTGGGTTCCTCTCCCATGAGCAACCTCCTGAACAGTTGGTAAACTGCTTGCAGTGCAGAGCACTCCCAACTCTTAATGCTGCTGCTGCTGCTTCTGCTGTTGTAGTGAGCGCAGGTAGTCCACCCCCAAATGGGAAAGCCAGCATCAGCCACTTACTGTCCTTTTCCCATATCTCCACCCCCTTGGGTTCTAGCATTGTGCTGCTAGCCAAACCCAGATAGTCTGGGTTACGGTAAAAGCTTTTTCCCTCAGTGCCACAGGGCCTGACAAGTGTTTACTGTTTTTCATTATGCAAGCGTTATATAAATTTCACAGTGCAAGTCCAGCATTTAAATTTTAACAGATACTTGTTACAATTGGAAAAATGTATTTTCACCTATTTATCAGAGTAACAAGATTCTTCTGTTTTTATTAGATTTTTCAACAGTTCTACATTAGCAGCAGTATTCTCAGGGTTTATGGGTGCTTAAACCTTTATCTGGTTATCACTTAATTGTAGGAAGTTAGCCTTAGAGTAGTTCATAGGTTCATAGGTTGGTACTAGGATATTGGCCCTAGGGCCTATACAAGCCTAGCCATAACAATTCCCTGGCTATTTCTTCCCACAGTGTTTACTTCCCTGGATCCCTGTCTAGCAAGGTGACTGACGTGATCCCAGCGTGATTTTCCTATCTCGCATCCAGTCGTCAAGGTTCCTTTTGAAGAGTGCCAAAGAGGCGCTCTGCTTGACATGTATGGGCAAGTCTATTCCAGAGTCTGGGGAGTCTCTGGGTCAGGAATCTATCCCTCCAGTATGTTTTGTTCATTGTGATGACAAGGTTTAGACCCCTGGAGCATGTGGCTCTGAGGGTTTGGGATTTCTTTAAGTGTAGCATGTCCAACAGCTCTGGGTTTGACATGGCCTTGTATGTTAAACAGAGATCGCCTCTGAGTAGATGATATGCGACAGAGTATAGCTGGAGTTTTTTTAGATGACCAGCATAGGGCATCTGCTTTAGGCCTGTGATTCTTTTAGTGAGGCATTTCTGTGGCCTTTCCAGTTGTTGCAGATGTCTTGAGAGGTACACACCAAACAGGGCGTTGTATTCTATAATGGGTCTAATGAGGGATGAGTACAGTGGGACAATAACCTCCTTTTTTCTGGATGAGAAGCCCTTAGTAATGAGGTGTGCCACATAGAAGGAGTTCCTGACTGTTGTGGCGATGTGGTTATTGAAGGTGAGACCACTGTCCACCTGGGTCCCTAAGTCTCTTATCACACTTTCAGTGTTTAGTGTACTGCCACCTATGTGGTAATTCATGGGTACATGTTTTTTTCCATAGGGGATAACTGTACATTTCTTGGAATTGAGCTTGAGCCCATGGCTCTGCACCAAGCATCTGTTTCTGTAAGGCCCTTTTGTAGAGTATCAACATCATTTGGGGATTCGGTAATGGCTCCCAGTTTGCAGTCATCTGCGAACTTTGTTAGCCAGAGTCCCTTAGTGTTGGCATGTACTTCAGAGAAGTAGATGCCAAACAAGAGCTATCCCAGGACTGAACCCTGAGGTACTCCACTTGTCACTTGTCTGGAGCTAGATTTGGAGTCGGCTAGTTTTACAGTGTGGGTTCTGTCAGTAAGCCAGTTTGCAACCCATTGAGTGATGGAGGGATTAATGCCCAGTTTAGTAAGTTTGTCTATGATTCCAGAGTGGGGGATGGTGTCGACCTTGGCGAGGTCCAGATAGCTTGTGTGGACCTCCTTACCCTTGTCCACAGCTCACAACCCTGGAGACTGATTCGAAGAAGTCAGTCAGGTTCAGGAGACAAAATCGGCCCTTCACCAACCCGAATTGGGTGGGGTCCAGTGTTTGAAGGTTGCCAATGTCTTTGTTTATAAGTTACATAATAATATGTTCCATGGCCTTGCAGATCAAGCTCGTCAGACTGATGGGGCAGTAGTTCCCAGGATCCAAGGTGGATCCCCCCTTGTGGAGTGAGATAACTGTAGCTGTGCACCACTCAGTGGGCACGAAGCCTGAGGTGAGGCTATGATTAAACATGACACTCAGGTGAGGTGCCAGTTCATTTTGTAGTTCATGTAGTACACAGCCTGGGATGTCGTCTGGTCCCATGGATGCTGTATTCTTAGCTTTGGAGAGTGTGATTTTTACCTGTGTGGCCATTATTACCAGAATTTGGAAATCTTTCGGTATTGAGATGGGCCCTTTAGGGGGTGAGAGGGGGATGAATTTGACATTGAATTGATCTGCCAAGATATTGCCAGTATCCTTGGGATCAGTATATTTAATACCATTCTGTTATAGCTCAGAACAGATCTGAGCAATGCCATTTCAATTCTTGATATAGCTATAGAATGCCTTGTGGTTTTCTTTGGAATCTTTGGCAATTTTATTTTCGTAACTAGCTTTGGAGGATTTTATGAGGGATCTCAGCTTCTTGCTGAGGCTGGTAAGGGAGTTTTTTTGCATCCTGGGATTTTCCTGTTTTCTGCAACAATTTCTTCCTTTTGTTGTAAAGTTTGTTTATGGCAGGGGACCACCAGATTGGCTTCCTTTTTTTGGAGGAGAGTGTCTTGGTTCTATTTGGGATGGTACAATTCATGCACGAGTGGATGCGCTTGTACAGTGCCTTAGTGTAGGATTCAGCAGTCGAATTTTCAGTTCCCGTCTGCATGGGTGTCATGAAGTTTGTAACTTCTGACTTGAGTATGAACATTCCAGGGTTCTCGGTTTATATTTTACTTCAAAATAGACCATTTTGTGGTCTGATCTTACCAGAGAGGGCATTACACAAGGGGGTGTGCCGCAGTCTCCCATACTAATGAGAACAAGATCCATTATGTTTGCATCCCTGGTTGGCATATTGACAATCTGTCTTAGGGAGTTTGTATTTACAAAATCCAGGAATCTCCGTGCCCACGCGTTTGCTAACTATATTTGATTTCTGGTTAATAGAGGGGTAATTAAAGTCACCCATGAATATTGTATTGAGTTGAATGTTGAGTGTTTCCAGTAAGCTTAAATATGCGTAATGGATTTCCTGGGTCATAGATAGGGACCTGTAGCTTGCAAGAAAGTGGTATGGGATTTTGCCCATGGTGATATAAACGTGAAGAAGCTCACGTTCATTGTCTTGTTTGCCCAGCCTTGAAGTATATTTATTTTTAATGCAGATCGAGACACCTTCACATTTAGTCCCTGTCTAAGTAGTAGCTGGTTTAAATGTGTGGAAGGCATTATAGCTTTGCAGTGCCAGTGTGCTGTCCATGGCTTTAAACTATGTCTCAGTGACTGCACAGATGTCAACATTCTGTAGAGTGAGGAAAGCTTATAGGGAGTGGAGTTTCTTGTTTAGACTCCTAGCATTAAGCAGTAACACTTCAGAATAAATGTAGATTGCTAATTCAGTGCTTCTGAGGCATAGGTAAGTACTAGACTAACTTATGTTGCAGGTTACTTTAAGCATAGACAATTTTCCTTTCAAAGATGAGAGTTAAACTGTGTACTTTATGACTGTGAGGTAAACACCTTGATCATTGTATCAACCCTCAACCCAAAAAGGAAGTTTTTAGGCAATGACTTTTAAGCCTAGCCATGCTTCTTAAGGTGAGAATCAAACTCTGTGTCTTGTGTTCATGAAATAATCAGCTTAACAACTATGCCAACTCCCAACCTAAACTATAGGTAATTACAAGGCTAGCTGCCCCTGTGGAACATGTTAAGCCTAGACAGTTTCCCTTCCAAAAGTGAAAATCAGGCTCTGTACCTTGTGTCTCTGATGTAAACACCTTAACTGTTATACCAACCCACAACATCATACTTAGAGTGCTTTGTAAGCCTAATTTTATCTTTCTGAACTACCAGTTGTAGTACATTTAAGACCATTCACTTGAAGAATACCTTTTAGCTGCATTACCTTTTGTTTTTACATACTTCAGAGACCCGCAAAATGTATAGAGTGGATGTGATTGACTTTTCCTTAATTAAAAGTCACCAGTTTTATTTGACAATTCTCATTTACGTCCACTGCATTATGTTAGTGTGCCAAATACACTAATTACCATGTCGCCTCACAGCAAGAGGTTCTCCCGTTCGATTCTCTGATGGAGTACCTTCTGTGTGGAGTCTGCATGTCCTCCCCGTGGCCCAGTGATGATTAAAAGACATGCAGGTAGGTAGGTGCATGCGTGAATGGGCATGCCTTCCTTGAAGGTTGGGCAACGGGCTGGCAACTCGGCACCATAAAAATCCACTGCCAATCATGCACGGACTGAAGTTCTGCTGTGGCGACCCCTAACCGGGAAAAGCCGAAAGACATTACTTTACCATATAAAATGCATTTCTTCTGTAGAATAAAAAGTTTATAAGGGAAAAATATTTTAGAGAGTTTGCTACATCACCCATTTTATTGCACTACTTTTATTCCAAACAAAAGGACCTAACATTTTAAGTTCTTTTTGCAATGTTTATATATAATCTGCTTATCTGTGCAAGTACCTGTGTAGGTCTTACTTGGACCTCTTTTGTTGTAATTTATGCGTATGTATGTGAAAGTGTTTCTATGGTATAAAGACATTTCTGTATAATACACATGAGCCATTATAGCGATATAGGTACTGGAAAAGTTTTCGTATTTCTACCTCCAAAAGAAATATGGTACTGCTTGGGATTCCACCAAGATGATATGATTTCCGTGACCTTCTATAAACATTGTAAGTTGGTATACTTAACTATAACAATAGATCTTTGGTGACAGGTCACTATAACAGTAAAGCTTACCGCTCCTCCTAGGAGGAGTGTATATAGTTTTATTATAATAATTTATTAAACTGAAATATGTTGTTTTTTTAGCTTATGATGAGTTATATTCTAAGGCCAGTTTATTTGTAGAGTGGTAGCCTTTTGAAGGCAATTGGGATAAGAGAAGTAGAGAGTGTAAGGATAAAAGAACTGCTGGCAAAACTTCTGGCTGGAATTGAAGCAAGGTGAATGAGAATTTATTTTGTGTTATGATTTTCTTTTATCGTAACCTCCCACAGAGAATGTACTATTATGGTAAGTATACTTACCCACAACTATACTTCAGCTTGCACAAATTGCCATGAGGGTTGGTGTCATTTAACTCTTTTCCTAGTTATAGACTGTCACTTGTTTTGTGGAAGGGCATTTTACTATCTTAGGTCTGTGCCATATCCTTTTACTGCTCTGTCCTCATTCCTTTTAGAAACTATGAATCCATAAGCCCACTGTAGTAACTATGTTTATTAATAACTTGCATGTGGATTTTTCGTAGGTTCATAAGTTTTATGAAGAAGTTCATGGCCTGCTCACCATTAAGGAATTGGCGCCCTGGATCCCATGTTAAAGCTTATAGGTGCCCTCATAATTATCCATTTCCTCTTTGAGGGTATGGATCACTGGGCTTAATTTAACTGAGAGCAGACATATGTAATTTATAGGTGTTGAAGTCTCTAAGGTATGGTTTTGTCACTTTTCATGGTACGGTTGATATTTTTACTGAGGTCTAGTGTCCTGTTCTGTTCAGGTCAGTGGGAGTATTCTAATCAGAGGGCTTCAAGTTATAAGGGCATCCTCTAATTCTCTGCATGTCAGGCATAGCTCTCCACTGAGAACACAGTAACATACTCGAATCGTGAACTGCTGCTTGCAAACCCAGAACTCTAACCTCGCCCTATATAAAACAAGATAGAGGTTAGAGAAGTCTTTAAATTATAAGACAAGTCTTTAAGCCCTTAGAGGGGAATCTTTATACCTTCTCTCTTTGTATCAGATGGTGTGTGAGCAGTGAAACAGAACAGTGTGCAGTATTCTGTATTTGCTTTTATAAGAACTGAATACAGGGGTACAGTTACTTCCCTGGCAGGACTGTTGACCCCATAGACTGTTTGTGGGCAACTCTATGTGCTTTGTGGAAGGACAGGTATCAAATGAGTGATCATCATCTACAAAGCCTCCAAGGTCTTCTATATTTTGTCAACTTTTGCTTGTGTCAGTAGTATGAAAGTTTGTTTTTTTTTTTTTTGTTTTTTTTTTTTGGGTAACGTCAGAAGGATGGATTATTGTATAAATTTGAAGATGGGGTAACTTCTGCTGCACCATTTGTGTATAATGTACAACAACAGGTAATTTCTGCTGTATCACTTGTGTATAATGTACAACAATGAACAAATTCTAAATAAAAACAAGTAAAAGAATTTCAGAGATCTACTAGCACTGACTTACAGCTACAGTTGCTGGAGATTAGAAAGAGATGCCACCGTATGCAAAAAGAAAGAAAAAAAACAGTGAAAGAAACAGTTTTGTTATTTTTCTTTCAGAGAAGAAGTAAGTCGTATCCAAAGCTCAGTGTTCAAAACTGGCAAATTGTAGTTCCAGTCAAGTTAAAAGACAAGTGCCTGAGCGGATCTGTTTATAGCAGAGTGCAAAGCAAAAAAGATAATGTATTTTCCAGGAATGCTGACTCTGAGAGACCAGGTAGTACAGAGTTCTGTCATCTGCAGTGTACACTATAACAATAGTCTGGGGGAAGAAATGAAAGCATACTTACTACAAGCTGATCTGTGGAAATCTAGATGGTAAAGATCTGATCTGAAGTAGTTAACTTCATTTGATTATCAACCTGTGGGTATTGGATCCGACCTCGGATCCAAGCCGGCAGCTTTCCAAGCTAAAGATCTGAGCTCTCAGCTTCTCACCTTACCCATAATACCCTGCTACCTCCCTCCAGTCCTCAGATCTTGTTTGCCGCGGCTTCTGAAGCATTAGGGACGAGCTCTTAGCGTCTTAGGTGAGAGGAATTTAGGTATTTTTTTCTCAGATAAGTAATTTTTTCGGTGTGTGTGTCTGTATAGTAGCCCTTAGTTTAGTTAAACCATATTTTTATTATTTTTTTATAGTAGAATTAATATTTTTTCCTTTCCCCTTACTGTGTGTCAGGGTGTGTGCTTGTGGGTGATGGCCGAGGGCCCTAAGGCCATTTTTTCAAAATGTGCTGAGTGTGGTCATAAGCTGTCCCCAGCGGATGGCCACACTCAGTGCGTTTTTGCCTGGGGGTAGCCCACTTAACATCGGGCTGCCAGATTTCTGCAGCCTTTAACCCCCGGGCTCTGAGGGACAGGAGGAACAAGCTCACCCTGGCGGGACTCTTACCCCCGGATTCTTCTTCCTCCTCTCCCTCAGTGGCGCCAGTCGCAGCTGCAACTGTCTAGTCTTCAGCTCCCCCTCCCCTGGCTGGGACTCAACCTCCCGCTGCTTCCCAGGGAGAGGGGGACTCTTCCAGTAAAGAGAAGAGACATAGGGAAAAGGAAAGGGACAGGGACAGGCACAAGAGCCATAAGCGGTGGGCTGAATCAGTTCCTTCGGCGCCACCAGCTAAATTGTCTTGTTCCCCTATGAGGGTTTCCAGGTCTTCCCCCTCTCGGCTCCGTTCTCCACGCTTCTCTCTGGAGCCGGAGGAGGAGTCCCGGTCACCTTCGAGGTCGTCTAGGCAGCCTTTCTGGCCCGCCTCGATGACTTCTTCCAGGTCTACAAGGAGTTTGTCCTACGCAGATATGGACCGGATGATGTGTCGATTCCTGCAGGCCCAGATGCAGATGGGAGTGCTCCTGCCTCCCCCCCCCCCCCCTGGGAGGGAGTTCGGCCCATTTCTTTGCACCCATTACACCTTCTCCAATCCACTATTGGGTTTTCGGAGCCATTAGATCCAAGTCGTCTCGGAGCCGGGGAGTCGGCGCTGATAGTAGTTGCTACTTCTACGCTGGCCTTACCCTCGAGTTTATCAGGTCGTCTTTTGGATTCGAGCCGGCAGCTTTCCAAGCTAAAGATCCAAGCTCTCAGCTCCTCCCCTTACCCATAATACCCTGCTACCTCCCTCCAGTCCTCAGATCTCGTTTGCCGCGGCTTCTGAAGCATTAGGGACGAGCTCTTAGCATCTTAGTTGAGAGGAATTTAGGTATTTTTTCTCAGATAAATACTTTTTTTCGGTGTGTGTGTCTGTATAGTAGCCCTTAGTTTAGTTAAACTGTATTTTTATTATTTTTTGTGGTAGAATTAATATTTTTCCCTTCCCCTTACTGTGTGTCAGGGCGTGTGCTTGTGTGTGATGGCCGAGGGCCCTAAGGCCATTTTTTCAAAATGTGCTGAGTGTGGTCATAAGCTGTCCCCAGCGGATGGCCACACTCAGTGCGTTTTTGCCTGGGGGTAGCCCACTTAACATCAGGCTGCCAGATTTCTGCAGCCTTTAACCCCCGGGCTCTGAGGGACAGGAGGAACAAGCTCATCCTGACGGGACTCTTACCTCTGGATTCTTCTTCCTCCTCTCCCTCAGTGGCACCAGTCGCAGCTGCAACTGTCTAGCCTTCAGCTCCCCCTCCCCTGCTGGGACTCAACCTCCCACTGCTTCGCAGGGAGAGGGGGACTCTTCCAGTAAAGAGAAGAGACATAGGGAAATGGACAGGGATAGGCACAAGAACCATAAGGGGCGGGCTGAATCAGTTCCTTCGGCGCCGCCAACTAAATTGTCTTGTTCCCCTATGAGGGTTTCCAGGTTTTCCCCCTCTCGGCTCCGTTCTCTACGCTTCTCTCTGGAGCCGGAGGAGGAGTCCCGGTCACCTTCGAGGTCGTCTAGGCAGCCTTCCTGGCCCACCTCGACTTCTTCCAGGTCTACAAGGAGTCTGTCCGACGTAGATATGGACCAGATGATGCGTCGATTCCTGCAGGCCCAGATGCAGATGGGAGTGCTCCTGCCTCCCCCCCCCCCTCCGTGAGGGAACTCGGCCCCTTTCTTTGCACCCATTGCTCCTTCTCCAATCCACTATCGGGTTTCGGAGCCATCGGATCCGAGTCGTCCCGGAGCCGGGGAGTCGGCGCCGATAATAGTTGCTACTTCTACGCCGGCCTTACCCTCGAGTTTATCAGGTCGTCTTTTGGATCCGAGCTCTCGGGGCCAAGAGCCGAGCTTTGGATCCGCAGGGGTGAGTGTGTCTTCGGCTCCATTGCTGTCGGAGCACACTTCCCTTTCGGGTCCGATCGCGTTGGTTCCGACACCGGTCCTCACATCGGAGCCGAGGGGGCTACTCTCGGAGCCAGGGGAGAGTGGTTCACCTTCGGCCTTCAACGTGGTGGAGAGGGTGCTGTCGAGGAGTTCGAAGTCCCCGGTCCGTACTATGGATCCTCCCTCCACTCCCTCGCATATGGGCCTGTCTTCCATCGTCCGGCCCCAGGGACAGCCTGCGTCTGTGCCCCAGTTAGTTCCTGTAGAGGAACAGGACCCCATTGGTGAACCCCGCCGAGGAGGTCCATCACAAACGGAAGTGTAAGAGGAGGCACTTGGACTCCCTCAAGTCCCTCACGGAGGACATGGACTTAGAGGAAGGGGAAGGTTCCCCCAGGTCACCCCCTGAGGACGTCTCATTTGGAGACATTATAGAGATGCTTCGCATAAGAGGGGGGTGGTCAGCCCAGAAACCTTCCTCGGATGAGTCTGTGTTTCTGGAGGCGTTCGACACAGGCCCGTCTACCTCTTGGGTGTCCCCTCCGGCCGACCCCCTGGTAGACTTGATAACTACCAGGGCTTGGAAGGAGCTGGACACTGTGGAGCCAATCCCCAGGAGACCAGATAAAATTCTTAGTCCCCCTTCTGACAAGCCGGCGTGGAATAAAGGTTCCCCGGTAGATGCCATGGTGGTGGCAGCGGCCACCAAGAAGGAACTGGTGCAAGAAAGTTCCTCAGTCCATCCTCCTGATAAGGAATCTCAGACGATGGACCGCATTGGAAAGCGGATGTTCACTTCAGCTACCTTTTCTATAAGGGCACTGAATTATCTGGCACACATAATTGGGCTTCAGTGGGATCTGATAAAGGAATACGCTGGGTCTCCCCCGGAGTCCATGGTGGCCGAGGATAAACGGACCTTCTCGGCTCGCATGGCCACTCTGAAGTCAATATCAAACACTTCTATGCAGCTTCTCTCCCATGCCACGGAGGGGGCGGCTAGGGCTAGCGGAGCAGGGGTTGCCTTGCGGCGCCACACCTGGCTCCATCTTTGCGACTTTCTGGAACCCTTCAAGGCGTCCTTTGCGAACACGCCCTTTGATGGTTCTACGCTATTCGGCAAGACCATCCGTGACATGCTACTCCAGTGCGAAAAAGATGGGAAGATGCTGTCTGCCGTCGGAATCTGCTTCTCCACTCCTCAAAGGTCCTTCTCAAGGAACCAGAGAGGACAAAAGAAGATGTGGTTCTGGAAATCTCCGCAGTCTCGTCCCGCTCCGGACCCTTCGTCCTTCAGAGGCAGAGGAGGACAGGGTGGACGCCGGCCCATAGGCAGAGGGGGGGGGGGCGAAGAATTTTGTGTCGAGAGAACCCTTCTCCGACCGGCCCACGCAGCAGCCCTGAGGGGTTGCCCGACTGTCCCTCTCTGGAGGCAGTCAGGGGGTGTTTTTCGGAGCATCTAGCAAGGTGGGAGTCCATTACTACAGATCTTGGGGTGCTCCGAATAATATCCAGAGGTTACTCTATCCCCTTCATGGCTCTTCCCCCGCTAACGAAGCACCTCCCCGATGTTCCACCCAATCAGAGGGAGGCTGCAGCTTCAGAGATTCAGAAGTTGCTAAGAAAAAGGGCCATCCAGCACGTCCCCCCAGAGCAGTCTGGGTTGGGCAATTACTCCAGGTTCTTTTTGTTTCCAAAAAAGATGGGGGACTTAAGGCCATTTCTCGACCTGTCTACTCTGAACCTGTTCATTGCCAAAGAGAAATTCCGGATGGTCACTCTACAATCTATTCTCCCCCTCCTGCAGGAGAACTGCGACTGGATGTGCTCCATAGACCTCAAGGATGCGTACTACCATATTCTCATGGACAGACGATCCAGAAGGTTTCTCCGCTTTCGGCTAGGGGCCAGTCATTATCAGTTCAGGGTTCTCCCGTTCGGCCTCACCACAGCCCCCAGGGTGTTCACCAAGGTCATGGCAGTTGTGGCAGCCGACCTGAGACTTCAGGGAATTCAGGTCTTCCCATACCTAGACGACTGGCTCCTCACCGCCCCCACCAGGCATCTACTCTGCTCTGCCAGGAATTATTCTTTACTCTTGGCCCATCATCTAGGCATTACCATAAATTTCAGAAAGTCATCTCTTCTTCCTGTTCAAGTTCTGGATTTCATAGGGGCCAGGATGAACACGCTTCAGTCCAGGGCTTTTCTGACAACGGACAGGTTATGCACCTTGTCACTCCACATAATAGAGCTGCTACAGTCCCCAGCCCCACCCGCGGATTTAGTCCTGAGAGCCCTAGGATCCATGACAGCAGCCATCAGCCTTTCACCTCTTGGTCGATTGCACATGCGAGTGCTTCAATTGACCCTTCAGGTCCAAAGGTCCCTGCTCCTTCACCCACTGGATTCACCGATTCCCCTAAGCAGGGTTTGCAGGAACTCCCTTCTTTGGTGGCTCCATTCCCAAGAGCTCCGAGAAGGGAGACCGTTTGTAATGTCTCAACCCCAAACCACGCTGACCACGGACGCTTCTCGCCTCGGGTAGGGGGGGCATTGCATGGGCAGAACCGTTGAAGGCACGTGGACCCCTGTAGAGACCGTTCTGCATAAATGTGTTCTGGAGATGAGGGCGGTGCTTTTAGCATTGCAAGCCCTTCAAGACCTTCTTCCTCCGGGAACCATTGCAATTCAGACAGACAACATGGCGGTAGTCCGGTACATCAAAAAACAGGGAGGAACCAGGTCTTACCCTCTTTGTCGAGAGGCTATGAGAGTTTGGGAATGGGCGATTGCCACCAACCACTTTCTGATAGCAATGCACATTCCGGGTCAGTCCAACATACTAGCGGCCAAGCTGAGTCGTTCGATCCTCACACCATACAAGTGGTCTCTAAACCCCTTAGTAACGAAACAGATCTTCCTCAGATGGGGTCAGCCTTGCTGCGATCTCTTCGCGTCTCCTTCAAATGTGAAATGCAGCAGGTTTCTCGCTGTAATTCTCCCACCGGGGGAGAGTCCCAGAGATGCCCTGGTTCATGCTTGGATACCCGGTCTACTGTATGCTTATCCTCCTCTTCCGCTAATGACGAAATTTCTGCAGAAAGCTCATCGGTTGGGGAGCAAAATAATCCTCATAGCCCCATTCTGGCCTTGCCAGATCTGGTTCCCGTACCTGCGGTCTCACATCATAGCCCCTCCTTGGGTCTTGGATCCCATTCCGGATCTGATCTCTCATCCTTCGGGATTGCAAACCCCGAACTTGGACGACCTCAAGCTCAGCTTGGTTGATCCAGTTCCACTGATGGCTAGGACTCCCGGTATCTCATCCTCAGTAAAATCTATTCTGGTAGCGGCGCATAAACCTTCTACCAGGAAGATCTACAAGAGTAAATGGAAGCATTTTTCCATCTGGGTCGAATATAGGGAGTTGGATCCTTTTACCGCTCCCATTCCAACAGTTCTTGAATTTCTGTCCCAAATCTTTCATCAAGGGGCCAGTGCTTCTACTGTTAAGGTTCAGATGGCTGCGATTTCCCATTTCCACATTGGGGACAACCTTGGTACCTTAGCTTCCGCTAAGATATGCAAGACCTTTTTGAAAGGTGCTTTTCTGTTAAGACCTCCAGTCAAGAATGTGGTGCCCCCATGGGACTTAACCTTAGTTCTGCAGGTGCTAACTGGTCCACCCTTTGAACCTGCAGCTTCCTTCGATTTAAAATTTTTATCTTGGAAAACTGCCTTCTTGGTTGCAATTACTCCAGCTAGAAGAGTATCTGAACTTCAAGCCCTCTGTACAAAACCCCCATATCTGGTCTTCCATAAGGACAGATTTTCTCTCAGGACTAATCCTTCGTTCTTGCCTAAGGTAGCCTCCGAGAACAATATCAATCAAACTATCAGTTTGCCTGTTTTCTTCCCCAACTTTCAGAACAAAGGGGAATACAGACTGCACTTGTTGGATGTGCATAGACAATTGCAATTTTACTTGCACAGGACAGCTGCTTTTTGCAAATCGGAGCAACTTTTCGTGTCTTTCGCTAAGCCTTCCTTAGGCAAGCCTATTACAAACGTTACCTTAGCTAGATGGATATCCCACTGCATCTCACATACGTATATACAGCTTCCGGTCGGCCAGAACCCTTGAGGGTTCGTGCTCACTCTACCCGTTCTATGGCTACCTCTGCGGCCTTTTTGTCAAGGGTTCCCTTAGATGACATCTGCTCAGCGGCTACTTGGGCCTCGTCTCATACCTTCATCTCTCATTACAAGCTTGATCTGATATCCAGAGGTAGGGCAGCCTTTGGCTCCGCAGTGCTCCGGAATATCCTTCCTTGAGGACCTCCCATGTTTGGGTTGCTGGGGACTCTCTCCCACAGGTTGATGATCAAATGAAGTTAACTACTTCAGATAAAGAAGTTATGTACTCACCATAACATTCCATCTGAGTAGGTAACTTCATTTGTCAGCAACCGACCCCCCCCCCCCTTCCCCCTAGCCTGTTTCATTTTTTTTTCATGATGGAATGTTTTTCCTTCTGTCACGCATCAGGTTACAGTTTTTCTTCGAATATGTTTGACTGTTGTTGCTAGATAATATGGCAAACTCGATCTGAGGACTGGAGGGAGGTAGCAGGGTATTGTGGGTAAAGGGGAGGAGGTGAGAGCTCGAATCTTTAGCTTGGAAAGCTGCCGGCTCGGATCCGAGGTCAGATCCGATACCCACAGGTTGCTGACAATTGAAGTTACTTACTTAGATGGAACGTTATGGTGAGTACATAACTTCTTTTTCTCTTTCAAAGAAGCCATGTGTTTTTATATGTATAGATTATTATTACAGTTTCCCTGAAATGAACTGATAGAGACAGCAAATGCAGTAGTGATTAGTACATTAAAGTATGTATGCACAAGATGAGATTACTAATATCATAACTGACAGTGGTCCACAACACAGATGTCAAGAATTCTGAAGACTTTGGTTTGAGTGGGAGTGTAACATAAGTTCATTCATTTGTGATGAGCAGGGACAAGTAAAGTTAATTGTTCTAACACTGAATAACCTTAAGAGAAAAAGCAGTAGCAAAAAGCTGATAGAATGGTCATCCCGCAGTTATGGAATGTAGGAATACTCCTTTGCAGGGAGTTGGTCTTTCACCAGTTCACTTGTTACGAGTATAAGGTTGTAAAGCAGGCTGCTTACTTCATCTGTATTACTGATGTCTGAAAATGAGTGCAAAGTGAAGTGCAAGAGAGAAATACTGCAATGAGAGAAACTTCAGTGGACTGCCAAACATGAACGTTGTAGGTTGCAGACAGAGTAAGAATACAAAAACCATGTGAAGGTCTGCAGCATGAAGCTGACCTTAGGGTATGTGCTGTTCACATTGAATCTGGAAATCTATGTAGATGGAATTGCAGATGTTTGTGCATGACAAATCTGTTAAAATCCAATGAGAAAGGGCAAATAAATTTGTCACAACCACTACAGCTTCAGGAAAATAATAGACTGCAAGTGTTGGCAATGACCAAGAGTTTCAGAAAAGCTTCTCAGACTGAGCCAGCAGGTAAAATAGTAGAGCAGCAGTAACTGTTCCAAAAGGAAGAGCAGATGTAGTGAGAGGGAGGAATCCTGTTTGATAAGGAAGACCAGTGAAGAAACCAAACCTAAATGGAAAGTGTGAGAATTGAATATCATACTAAAGACCAAAAGGTTGTATTTATTAAACTACCTCTTGAATGTGTGTAGAGGTTCTTGTTCGATGTAAAACTGCATGTCATTCTTAGAGTACTGTTAAGATTCAGTTAAAATGATCCATCTTATGTAATACATGTTACATCATAGAATACATATCATTACCAGGAAAAAAAGATGTATGTCATATAAGGGGTGCATTGTCTTTAAATGTACTACTGTGTAGCTACTAGGAGTTGTATGTAGCATGGTACACATTCTTATTTATGAATAAACTCATCTATGTTGTCTGTGATGCTTACAAAGTATCCTAACAACTTTCAGATGCTGCATTAAGATGTAGAAAATTGACAGCCATAGTGTCTGTTGGAGGATTTGAATGAGTGGCATGAGTTAGTAATTAGGGTGGTATTCAGAGCTGGATCATGGTCAAATGGGGTCCTAGGCAGATAATGGACCAGGCCACCCCCCAGTAGCCATTCCAGTGCCCCCCATTACCATAAACACTGATCAAAACTTTCAGCATGCATAATGTTTTCTTCTTTATTTACTTTTGAAATGAACACAGAGATGTGGATTTAATTTAAATCTTTTAATTTATTTATCATTTGACTAGGTTAGTCCCACTAGGCTAAGTAGCCTCTTTTCATACAAGACCCGTGATGGTATTTATAGTACTACAGGAGATTTGGCCAGGGTATCAGGGAACTTCTCCATACTCTTTTTCATAACTCAGGTGGATGTAAAAGATCTGTCAGAACCTACCATCAATGCAGGCAGATGGGGCATCAGTTTAACAGCTCATCCAAAGAGCGATGTACTCATTTGTGCAGCATCCCCCTTATACTGTACTGCAGTGTCAGCAGTACATCCACATAATGCTGGACTAAAACCCACAGCCTTGTACACCAGAGGCAAGTTGAGCTACTAACACTGCTTTCAAATTTCACAGCATAGACACTGATGGCCATTTGCTAAACAAGCCAATTGCACATTGAAAACACATTTAGCATGAGCAGTTAACTTTTCTACCTTTGAAACTCACTTTGATTGAAAATGCACCCAGCCAGTGGATGATTAAGTGTTCATTAGTCTCTGGGATGTTTTCAAACTATGGGGCCTCCTACATACATTTTTCTGACCATGCAGAAATGCAAGTGTTGTGTGACTCACCTTCCTGATTTAATGCATCTCTTATTAAATACAGCAGAATTTATTAAGAGTGCATTTTAAATTTGTACTAGTGAGCATTTTTTTTCATTGCAGTGAAACAAAATGTATGAACCAATAAATGACAAAAGAACCCATTTCAGAAACATTTCAACCTGCTCTAATGATAATCTATCTGCAAAGGCTGGTAGTTGGTGTAGAAGATTAAAGCTGTTATCTCCTGTAGTCGAGGAACAGGGCTTGAGCCTGAACACGTCAGTTAACTAAACTTTCCTCTCTAACTAGGGCATTTCACATACACACAGTTCATCTGATAGTTCTGCATTTGTTAAAAAATAAAGTCTGAAATCTGAAAGCTTGCTATTTCTGCATTCGTTAGTTAAAAAATACAGTTCAAGTCAGCTCATTAAAAAATGAAGCTCCAAGTCTGAGAGCTCTCTCTTAAGTAAGGTCCGAAAGTCTGATGCGCTGTTCAATTCTCACATATTCTACGTGTCCACATTGGCTGGAAAAAAGCACACAGATACAACACAATGGAGTCAGACATAAAAGAAATACTGCATAGGAAGAAAATGTACTTTTTTTATTTACAGTATGGAGAAAATTTTTACTTTATTTTTTAATTAATTTAATGTTGTGGCCAGGACTCCCCCCCCCCCCCACACACACACACACACAAAAGCCAGTGGGCCCTAGGCAGTTGCCTAGATTGGCTAGTGCTGGATCCAGCTCTGGTGGTATTTGCAATTTATTTGGAAAAAGGGGAGAAGGAAAATATCTGGAAACAGATATCATTGCTTCTCTACTTTTAGTAATATTTTTGGGGATAAGGTTACTCAGGTTAAGAATATATTGATAAGTTGGTTTAACATCTGAAAGATATGGATATAAAGATTGTGTTAAAATGGACCATGGTGAAGTATAGGCTGTACATTAATAAAGAGAAAAATAAAGTTTTGGGGTGATTTCTGAATGCCAATATAGAAAGCAACTTCAGTGCATAATCGCTTTATGTGTGGTAAGCTGTAGCAAGCTAATTGTTTTTTTCTTTTATTTTATTTATTTATTTTTTTGCTGAGGCAGGGAAGGGACATGACCATGGCTTTTGACTGCCAAATGGCCTCTACTGGAATGGACCTTTTTTTTTCTGCTGTTCAAAGGAAGAGCTGGTGAGGTGAGATCCACTTTGGAGAACAGCTGTAGGCCCTATAAATGCTAGCTATGCATCTAATTGGAAAAATAGCTTTATAACTTTGGCCAATGACTGGAAACTGGACACACACACATTTTAAGATATTGGACATGTGTATATTCTTGACAGAATTTAATGATTTAGTACTTTTGTTTCTCTGACAAGAACATCTTATTAGAGGAACAAAAGCACTAAATCATCAAATTCTGTCAAATATTTCTTGCTGAGTGTTCTTTTTCATCTATTTAATTTTCATTTTAGAACATTTGCTCTACTCTTTCGTTTATTTGTACGTGTAGAGTTTCCCAAAAATAGACTGTTTGCTTCACACCCCAGCTGACAAGTCAAAATATTTTGCTACTCTCATTCTTTATAAGACAGTTTGGTGGATAGATTTTTTTCTCTTCAAAGGATCCTGAATTTAAAGTTTTCACACGATTTTCTCTTATTCAAAAGATACTACTCAAAGCAAAACAAGTCCAGTCTAATGTGAATTGCTCCCTAATGTCTGAGACATATGATTATTCCCCCCACCATGGCATAGAATTTTGACTTTACTGGCAGTTTCATTTCTACCCAAGTCCAAAACATTTTCAAGAATTTGGGAAGCTTAATGAAAGAAATTTTACTTAGAAACATAGCGGAAATTTGTTACGTGGACTAAATCATATAGCTTAGAACTTTTACATTGTCTTGCCATTTAGTTGATCTCAACCATAGCATGTTCATCAAAGTCGATGCGTCTGAGACTCATGCTTGTGTGCCAGACTTTCCACTGAAAACAGCAGAATGCTCTGTTAACGCCTTCTTAAAAGGAGTTTACCTAAAATCAGCAAAAAACTATCTCTCCCCCTTGGGATTTGAACTTTATATTAGAGTAATTAACTTTATCTCCTTCTGAACCAGCAGATACACTGACCAAAAAGCCTTTTTGTTTGTATCTGAAGCAAAAGGATTTCAGAATTACAAGCTGGCATTCATAAACCATGTTACTTTCTCAACAAGAAGCCTGCCTGTACACCGCACACCCCCTCTTATTAAATGTAGTAACTCCACAATCACAAAACTACAGAGAAATGAGAAAATGCCACACAGAGTAAATCATTGATGTCCATAATTGACTTTCTCTGCAGTTGTGCAACTGTGGAGTTAGTATATTTATTTAAGGTGGGTGTAGGGGAAGGAGGGGATCTTGTCCCTCTGCAAAAACATTTATTTTTGGTGTATTTTCTGTCTTAAAACATTTTACATTGTCGGTGGATCCTGTTTGGGCGTCCTGCAGACTACAACAGCGTCAGAAATGAGGAGAGACTTTTTGCTGGTGTAAGTACTTTTTGGGCTTTCTCCTATCTGTGTTTGCTTAATCACACTTTAAATGGCCGTTTTACACTGAATTTTAATTTAAAATCATTTTTACTGTGTGTGCACTTGTTTTTGCTTAAAAGTTATAAAATTTAAACTGCATTTGATTCTGTAGGCATCCCACTCAAGTGCAACTACCTTTTCTGTGCATTGCTACTGTTTAAACTGCTTTTTACTGCCTAAATCTAAAAAAAAAAAATATTTTCTGTACTGTTGTTTTCCCGCCCATTCCTGTACTAGAATAGTCCGGATCCCAGACCTGCTGGTTTCAGGACTTTAGTGTATTTTCTGAGTGGTCCAGACCTTGTTGTGCCAGTGGGAGGTCTTTTTGCTGATCAGTGAGAGGGGCAAGCGCTAGAGTAGCCTGTCTGCCACAAGAGGATTGTCTCCAGCTCTGAAAAGTTACCTTATTGGCCATTTTGGGCTAATTTCAATCCCTTTCAAGTTTCTGAGTTAAAACCCCATGTTTGTGCAGGTTTGCGCTTTGCCGTAGGGCTACGGTTAAACTATTTCAGGCGCCAGAAAGTCTGCTCTTCAAAATTTTCCTTAGAACCAGTTGCTTTCTCAAGTAGCAGCAGTAAAACCTGAATCCCTGAGACTAGCACTTGCCCAGAACCGGCTGGAAAGCACTAGTAAACCTTAACTGATAAAGCACTCCTCTCTCCTTGTTAATAAGGAGAAAATTAATTGTAGGTACTAAATAACTTATAATTACAAATACCAAGGAAAAGGGAAAAACAACCCTAGCACTACATAAAACAGGCATGTCCATGAGTCAGCTTCCTGTGATTTCTCCTGTCCACCTGGTGAATCTGTGCATACTGGGGCAATGTAGCAATTGCCTCATGTACACAGACAACCCTCTCCTCCTACCACCCAACACTGCAACATGTGAGAAATGCACTTACATAGCCAAACTGGAAGCAAAGTTCTCTCCAGCCAAGATTGTGCTAGACAGTCAGGAGGAGAAGGTAAACACCTGTACTACACTGCCAGAAACACATAGCCCCTCAAAACCCACACCATCAACACCCACACATAGCAACACCAAACCCACTTATGTGGAGGCCTTCAACATTAAAATGTCCAAGAAACAAGGACCTCCAAAGCTGAAATGCAATCAAACACCAGTCACAACCAAAGACACACATAGCCCACAACACCAGTGTGCCAACCAACAACAGCCCCTAAGTCAAGACAACGCACCCAACACTTTTGTCATAGGTGACTCCATAGGCAGGCACATTGAAGTTCCACTAACCAGGCTGAACAAGGAGAAAGTTACAGTCAGCTATCTGGCAGGTGCCAGGATCCACCACATAATGCACATACTCAAGTCACTCCACAACAAGTACAAATATGACTGTCATTGTCCATGTTGGAGTGAATGACTTGAGACGCATCTCCCTGGACTACATGAAAAGAGACATAAAAGAGCTCTTGGATCATGTTTCCCAGGCAGGTATGACCCTAGCCCTGAGTAGCATCCTGCCTTCGCCCAGAATTATACCACAGTATAAGGACAAAATGATTAACTTCAACAATATTTGTCTGCTTGGGATGACATGATTGACAAACCGCAATGCTTTGCTAGAGATGGTCTGCACCTGTCGCCCCTGGGATTCAGGATACTGGCTAAGGTTCTTGCCACCCATATAGTGCCTTTTTTAGGCAAGGCTCAAAGGACAAAACTCGCAATGTGACGGACACAATCATGCAAAATCTGAAGGTAATGCTACTCAATGCCAAAAGTCTAAACCTCAAAATGCACTCTCTCAAGGCACTCCTAATAATAGAGAACATCGATGTCTATGCAGTAACTGAGTCCTGGTTCAAGGCTTGAGAGAGCACCCTGGCAATACCATGCTACAATTATTACCACATCTTTTGGCCACCAAATCAGGACCCGAAATACTAAAGGTGGAGGAGTGTCCATATTCATCAAGGATACTCACACCTCAAGACTAGTTGCCCAAGACAACACATCTGAAATTCTCCAGGTGCAACTAACACTAGGTAAGACTGCAATCCAAGTTGTATCTTGCTACAGATCCCCCACCATGCCCCAAGATTCTCACCACACCTTTCTAAACACGCTGGAAAACATTAAGATACAAATACCCTAATACTGGGAGACTTTAACTACCCTGCCATTGATTGGGAAAACTACTCGGGTACCAACGACTTTGTCCAGCAGTTCTTGAAATTGATAAACTCCAATGCCTTGGATCAAGTAATCCATAGTCCCATCAGAGGCTCCAATATCCTAGACTTGGTCATTACCAACATGGGAAATCAATGCTCCACACCAGTGCTCACCCCCTTGTTGCACAGGTTGGATCATAAGAAAATCACCCTTGACATCCGCATCCCACCCTCAACCCCCCAGTAAGGATACAACCATAAAAAACTTCTCCAAAGCCAACTTCATGCTACTCAAATCAAAAGTGACAAACTTCATGACACCAATGAGGATGGGAACCATAGGTTCGACTGCTGAATCGTACACTAAGGCACTGTATGAGCACATCCACTCTTGCATGAATCGTGCCATCCCAAACAGAACCAAGATGCACTGCTCAAAATAAAGGAAGCCACCAAATCAGGACCCGAAATACTAAAGGTGGAGGAGTGTCCATGTTTGATAAGGAAGACCAGTGAAGAAACCAAACCTAAATGGAAAGTGTGAGAATTGAATATCATACTAAAGACCAAAAGGTTGTATTTATTAAACTACCTCTTGAATGTGTGTAGAGGTTCTTGTTCGATGTAAAACTGCATGACATTCTTAGAGTACTGTTAAGATTCAGTTAAAATGATCCATCTTATGTAATACATGTTACATCATAGAATACATATCATTACCAGGAAAAAAAGATGTATGTCATATAAGGGGTGCATTGTCTTTAAATGTACTACTGTGTAGCTACTAAGAGTTGTATGTAGCATGGTACACATTCTTATTTATGAATAAACTCATCTATGCTGTCTGTGATGCTTACGAAGTATCCTAACAACTTTCAGATGCTGCATTAAGATGTAGAAAATTGACAGCCATAGTGTCTGTTGGAGGATTTGAATGAGTGGCATGAGTTAGTAATTAGGGTGGTATTCAGAGCTGGATCATGGTCAAATGGGGTCCTAGGCAGATAATGGACCAGGCCAACCCCCAGTAGCCATTCCAGTGCCCCCCATTACCATAAACACTGATCAAAACTTTCAGCATGCATAATGTTTTCTTCTTTATTTACTTTTGAAATGAACACAGAGATGTGGATTTAATTTAAATCTTTTAATTTATTTATCATTTGACTAGGTTAGTCCCACTAGGCTAAGTAGCCTCTTTTCAGACAAGACCCATGATGGTATTTATAGTACTACAGGAGATTTGGCCAGGGTATCAGGGAACTTCTCCATACTCTTTTTCATAACTCAGGTGGATATAAAAGATCTGTCAAAACCTACCATCAATGCAGGCAGATGGGGCATCAGTTTAAACAGCTCATCCAAAGAGCGATGTACTCATTTGTGCAGCATCCCCCTTATACTGTACTGCAGTGCCAGCAGTACATCCACATAATGCTGGACTAAAACCCACAGCCTTGTACACCAGAGGCAAGTTGAGCTACTAACACTGCTTTCAAATTTCACAGCATAGACACTGATGGCCATTTGCTAAACAAGCCAATTGCACATTGAAAACACATTTAGCATGAGCAGTTGTTAACTTTTCTTCCTTTGAAACTCACTTTCATTGAAAATGCACCCAGCCAGTGGATGATTAAGTGTTTATTAGTCTCTGGGATGTTTTCAAACTATGGGGCCTCCTACATACATTTTTCTGACCATGCAGAAATGCAAGTGTTGTGTGACTCACCTTCCTGATTTAATGCATCTCTTATTAAATACAGCAGAATTTACTAGAGTGCATTTTAAATTTGTACTAGTGAGCATTTTTTTTCATTGCAGTGAAACAAAATGTATGAACCAATAAATGACAAAAGAACCCATTTCAGAAACATTTCAACCTGCTCTAATGATAATCTATCTGCAAAGGCTGGTAGTTGGTGTAGAAGATTAAAGCTGCTATCTCCTGTAGTCGAGGAACAGGGCTTGAGCCTGAACACGTCAGTTAACTAAACTTTCCTCTCTAACTAGGGCATTTCACATACACACAGTTCATCTGATAGTTCTGCATTTGTTAAAAAATAAAGTCTGAAATCTGAAAGCTTGCTATTTCTGCATTCGTTAGTTAAAAAATACAGTTCAAGTCAGCTCATTAAAAAATTAAGCTCCAAGTCTGAGAGCTCTCTCTTAAGTAAGGTCCGAAAGTCTGATCTGCTGTTCAATTCTCACATATTCTACGTGTCCACATTGGCTGGAAAAAAGCACACAGATGCAACACTATGGAGTCAGACATAAAAGAAATACTGCATAGGAAGAAAATGTACTTTTTTTATTTACAGTATGGAGAAAAAATTTACTTTATTTTTTAATTAATTTAATGTTGTGGCTAGGACTCCCCCCCCCCCCCCACAAGCCAGTGGGCCCTAGGCAGTTGCCTAGATTGGCTAGTGCTGGATCCAACTCTGGTGGTATTTGCAATTTATTTGGAAAAAGGGGAGAAGGAAAATATCTGGAAACATATATCATTGCTTCTCTAATATTTTTGGGGATAAGGTTACTCAGGTTAAGAATATATTGATAAGTTGGTTTAACATCTGAAAGATATGGATATAAAGATTGTGTTAAAATGGACCATGGTGAAGTATAGCCTGTACATTAATAAAGAGAAAAATAAAGTTTTGGGGTAATTTCTGAATGCTAATATAGAAAGCAACTTCAGTGCATAATCGCTTTATGTGTGGTAAGCTGTAGCAAGCTAATTGCTTTTTCTTTTATTTATTTAATTTTTTGCTGAGGCAGGGAAGGGACATGACCATGGCTTTTGACTGCGAAATAGCCTCTACTGGAATGGACCTTTTTTTTTTCTGCTGTTCAAAGGAAGAGCTGGTGAGGTGAGATCCACTTTGGAGAACAGCTGTAGGCCCTATAAATGCTAGCTATGCATCTAATTGGAAAAATAGCTTTATAACTTTGGCCAATGACTGGAAACTGGACGCACACACATTTTAAGATATTGGACATGTGTATATTCTTGACAGAATTTAATGATTTAGTACTTTTGTTTCTCTCACAAGAACATCTTATTAGAGGAACAAAAGCAGTAAATCATCAAATTCTGTCAAATATTTCTTGCTGAGTGTTCTTTTTCATTTATTTAATTTTCCTTTTAGAACATTTGGTCTACTCTTTCGTTTATTTGTATGTGTAGAGTTTCCCAAAAATAGACTGCTTGCTTCACACCCCAGCTGACAAGTCAAAATATTTTGCTACTCTCATTCTTTATAAGACAGTTTGGTGGATAGATTTTTTTCTCTTCAAAGGATCCTGAATTTAAAGTTTTCACACGATTTTCTCTTATTCAAAAGATACTACTCAAAGCAAAACAAGTCCAGTCTAATGTGAATTGCTCCATAATGTCTGAGACATATGATTATTCCCCCCACCATGGCATAGAATTTTGACTTTACTGGCAGTTTCATTTCTACCCAAGTCCAAAACATTTTCAATAATTTGGGAAGCTTAATGAAAGAAATTTTACTTAGAAACATAGCTGAAATTTGTTACGTGGACTGAATCATATAGCTTAGAACTTTTACATTGTCTTGCCATTTTGTTGATCTCAACCATAGCATGTTCATCAAAGTCGATGCGTCTGAGACTCATGCTTGTGTGCCAGACTTTCCACTGAAAACAGCAGAATGCTCTGTTAACGCCTTCTTAAAAGGAGTTTACCTAAAATCAGCAAGAAACTATCTCTCCCCCTTGGGATTTGAACTTTATATTAGAGTAATTAACTTTATCTCCTTCTGAACCAGCAGATACACTGACCAAAAAGCCTTTTTGTTTGTATCTCAAGCAAAAGGATTTCAGAATTACAAGCTGGCATTCCTAAACCATGTTACTTTCTCAACAAGAAGCCTGCCTGTACACCGCACACCCCCTCTTATTAAATGTAGTAACTCCACAATCACAAAACTACAGAGAAATGAGAAAATGACACACAGAGTAAATCATTGATGTCCATAATTGACTTTCTCTGCAGTTGTGCAACTGTGGAGTTAGTATATTTATTTAAGGTGGATGTAGGGGAAGGAGGGGATCTTGTCCCTCTGCAAAAACATTTATTTTTGGTGTATTTTCTGTCTTAAAACATTTTACATTGTCGGTGGATCCTGTTTGGGCGTCCTGCAGACTACAACAGCGTCAGAAATGAGGAGAGACTTTTGCTGGTGTAAGTACTTTTGGGCTTTCTCCTATCTGTGTTTGCTTAATCACACTTTAAATGGCCGTTTTACACTGAATTTTAATTTAAAATCATTTTACTGTGTGTGCACTTGTTTTTGCTTAAAAGTTATAAAATTTAAACTGCATTTGATTCTGTAGGCATCCCACTCAAGTGCAACTACCTTTTCTGTGCATTGCTACTGTTTAAACTGCTTTTACTGCCTAAATCTAAAAAAAAAAAATATTTTCTGTACTGTTGTTTTCCCGCCCATTCCTGTACTAGAATAGTCCGGATCCCAGACCTGCTGGTTTCAGGACTTTAGTGTATTTTCTGAGTGGTCCAGACCTTGTTGTGCCAGTGGGAGGTCTTTTTGCTGATCAGTGAGAGGGGCAAGCTAGAGTAGCCTGTCTGCCACAAGAGGATTGTCTCCAGCTCTGAAAAGTTACCTTATTGGCCATTTTGGGCTAATTTCAATCCCTTTCAAGTTTCTGAGTTAAAAACCCATGTTTGTGCAGGTTTGCGCTTTGCCGTAGGGCTACGGTTAAACTATTTCAGGCGCCAGAAAGTCTGCTCTTCAAAATTTTCCTTAGAACCAGTTGCTTTCTCAAGTAGCAGCAGTAAAACCTGAATCCCTGAGACTAGCACTTGCCCAGAACCGGCTGGAAAGCACTAGTAAACCTTAACTGATAAAGCACTCCTCTCTCCTTGTTAATAAGGAGAAAATTAATTGTAGGTACTAAATAACTTATAATTACAAATACCAAGGAAAAGGGAAAAACAACCCTAGCACTACATAAAACAGGCATGTCCATGAGTCAGCTTCCTGTGATTTCTCCTGTCCACCTGGTGAATCTGTGCATACTGGGGCAATGTAGCAATTGCCTCATGTACACAGACAACCCTCTCCTCCTACCACCCAACACTGCAACATGTGAGAAATGCACTTACATAGCCAAACTGGAAGCAAAGTTCTCTCCAGCCAAGATTGTGCTAGACAGTCAGGAGGAGAAGGTAAACACCTGTACTACACTGCCAGAAACACATAGCCCCTCAAAACCCACACCATCAACACCCACACATAGCAACACCAAACCCACTTATGTGGAGGCCTTCAACATTAAAATGTCCAAGAAACAAGGACCTCCAAAGCTGAAATGCAATCAAACACCAGTCACAACCAAAGACACACATAGCCCACAACACCAGTGTGCCAACCAACAACAGCCCCTAAGTCAAGACAACGTACCCAACACTTTTGTCATAGGTGACTCCATAGGCAGGCACATTGAAGTTCCACTAACCAGGCTGAACAAGGAGAAAGTTACAGTCAGCTATCTGGCAGGTGCCAGGATCCACCACATAATGCACATACTCAAGTCACTCCACAACAAGTACAAATATGACTGTCATTGTCCATGTTGGAGTGAATGACTTGAGACGCATCTCCCTGGACTACATGAAAAGAGACATAAAAGAGCTCTTGGATCATGTTTCCCAGGCAGGTATGACCCTAGCCCTGAGTAGCATCCTGCCTTCGCCCAGAATTATACCACAGTATAAGGACAAAATGATTAACTTCAACAATATTTGTCTGCTTGGGATGACATGATTGACAAACCGCAATGCTTTGCTAGAGATGGTCTGCACCTGTCGCCCCTGGGATTCAGGATACTGGCTAAGGTTCTTGCCACCCATATAGTGCCTTTTTTAGGCAAGGCTCAAAGGACAAAACTCGCAATGTGACGGACACAATCATGCAAAATCTGAAGGTAATGCTACTCAATGCCAAAAGTCTAAACCTCAAAATGCACTCTCTCAAGGCACTCCTAATAATAGAGAACATCGATGTCTATGCAGTAACTGAGTCCTGGTTCAAGGCTTGAGAGAGCACCCCGGCAATACCATGCTACAATTATTACCACATCTTTTGGCCACCAAATCAGGACCCGAAATACTAAAGGTGGAGGAGTGTCCATATTCATCAAGGATACTCACACCTCAAGACTAGTTGCCCAAGACAACACATCTGAAATTCTCCAGGTGCAACTAACACTAGGTAAGACTGCAATCCAAGTTGTATCTTGCTACAGATCCCCCACCATGCCCCAAGATTCTCACCACACCTTTCTAAACACGCTGGAAAACATTAAGATACAAATACCCTAATACTGGGAGACTTTAACTACCCTGCCATTGATTGGGAAAACTACTCGGGTACCAACGACTTTGTCCAGCAGTTCTTGAAATTGATAAACTCCAATGCCTTGGATCAAGTAATCCATAGTCCCATCAGAGGCTCCAATATCCTAGACTTGGTCATTACCAACATGGGAAATCAATGCTCCACACCAGTGCTCACCCCCTTGTTGCACAGGTTGGATCATAAGAAAATCACCCTTGACATCCGCATCCCACCCTCAACCCCCCAGTAAGGATACAACCATAAAAAACTTCTCCAAAGCCAACTTCATGCTACTCAAATCAAAAGTGACAAACTTCATGACACCAATGAGGATGGGAACCATAGGTTCGACTGCTGAATCGTACACTAAGGCACTGTATGAGCACATCCACTCTTGCATGAATCGTGCCATCCCAAACAGAACCAAGATGCACTGCTCAAAATAAAGGAAGCCGATCTGGTGGTCTCCAGCAATAAACAAACTGTACAACAAAAGGAAAAAAAACTGCTGCAGAAAAGGGGAAAATCCCAGGACGCAAAAAAAAAACCTCCCTCATCAGCCTCAGTAAGAAGCTGAGATCCCTCATTAAATCCTCCAAAGCCAACTACGAAAACAAAATCGTCAATGATTCTAAAGACAACCACATGGCATTCTATAGCTATGTCAAGAATATAAATGGCAATGCTCAGATATGCTCCAAGCTACAACAGAATGGCACTAACTATATTGATCCCAAGGATATTGCCAATATCCTGGCAGATCGATTCAGTGCCAACTTCACCCCCCTTTCACCCCCAAAGGAGCCCTTCGTAATACAGGATGATTGCCAAACCCCGGTAATCACAAGTAAAAACCTCCCTTTCCAAAGCCAAGAATACAGCTTCCATGGGACCAGATGACATCCTGGGCTGTGTACTACATGAACTACAAAATGAACTGGCACCTCACCTAAGTGTCATGTTTAATCACAGCCTCGCCTCAGGCTTTGTGCCCAATGAGTAGTGGACAGCTACAGCCATCCCACCCCACAAGGGGGGATCCACCCTGGGTCCCGGGAACTACTGCCCCATTAGTCTGACGAGCCTGATGTGTAAAACCATGGAACGCATTATCATGGATCTTACAAAGACATTGGCAACCTCCAAACACTTGACCCCACCCAGTTTGGGTTTGTGAAGGGCCGATCGTGTCTCCTAAACTTGATTGATTTCTTCAAATCTGTCTCCAAAGCCGTGGATGAGGACAAGGCCATCCACACAGCTTATCTGGACCTTGCCAAGGCCTTCAACACCATCCCCCACTCTAGAATCCTAGATAAACTAACCAATCTGGGAATTAATCCCTACATCACAAGATGGGTTGCTAACTGGCTCACTGACAGAACCCACACTGTTAAAGTAGCCAATTCCAAATCCAGCTCTAGACAAGTGACAAGTGGCATACCACAGGGGTCAGTCATGGGACCACTCTTGTTTGGCATCTACTTCTCTGACGTACAGGCCAACACTAAGGGACTCTGGCTGACAAAGTTCACAGATGACTACAAACTGGGAGCCATCATTGAATCCCCCTAAAGACATGGATATCCTACAAAAGGGCCTTACAGAGACAGATGCTTGGTGCCAAAGCCATGGACTCAAGTTCAATGCCAAGAAGTGTATAGAAATCCCCTTTAGGAAAAAACAAGTACCCATGAATTACCACATAGATGGCAATACACTTAACACTGAAAATGTGATGAGACCTGGGAACACAGGTGGACAGTGGTCTCACTTTCAATAACCACATCACCACAACAGTCAGGAAATCCTTCTTTGTGGCACACCTCATCACTAAGGGCTTTTCATCCTGAAATAGAGAGGTCATTATCCCTCTGTACTCATCCCTTATCAGACCCATTATAGAGTACAATGCCCCATTTGGTAGTACCTCACAAGACATCTGCAACACATGGAAAGGCCGCAGAAATACTTCACTGAAAGAATCACAGGCCTAAAGCAGATGCTGTATGCTGACTGCCTAAAAAAACTCCACCTATACTCTATAGCATATCATCTACTCAGAGGCGATCTCTGCTTAACATACTAGGCCATGTCCAACCTGGAACTGTTGGACATGCCCCACCTAAAGAAATCCCAGTCCCTCAGAGCCACACGCTCCAGGAATTTAAACCTTGTCACCTCTATGAATAAAACATGCCGCAGGGATAGGTTCCTGACCCAGAGACTCCCCATACTATGGAATAGACTGCCCATACATGTCAAGCAGAGTGCCTCCTTGGCCCTCTTCAAGAAAAACCTTGACAATTGGATGGATGATAGGAAATTCACCCCAATGATCACGTCACTAGCCCTACTGGACAGGGACCCAGGGAAGTAAATACTTTGGGCAGAAATATCCAGGGAACTGCTATGGCTAGGCTTGTATAGGCCCTAGGGCCGATAGTGTAGTACTGACCTATGAACCCTACATAAAATTAACTCTCATTAAAAATGCTTGTTATACATGTTAACTTTAGATATAAAAATGTGTCGAGAAAATGTATGTTAGAAAAATACAAGTAGAAGGCCTTCTGTTCTACTGTTGCACTATTCGTAACATGAGGGATTCCCTGCCAAGGGTGACCCAATGTCCGGCCAGTATACCAAAGCCTTTTACTACTTACAAGTATGTGGGGCATTGCATGTATGCTTCCCACATAAATAGTGCATAAATGCAATGTCTCTGCGTACTGTCCTCAGAAGTTCTCTGCCACCAGTCCAGATGCCATCTTTGATTGTTGGTCTGCTCACTTGAGTTGTTTGCTACTGTATCAAGCCATTTTGGATAAGTGCCCCGTTGGGGTTTTTTCTCCTTCTTATTTGCTACTATGTGAGGTTTTTTCATGTCAACCAAGAAAGGCAAACGCCAGTGTGTGAGACAGATTCCACATAAAGATAGTCACGACCAGTGCTTATTTTACTTGGGGCCTACCCACGACCATAAAATCTGTTCCAATTTGCCAGGCTTTTGTGCCTAAGACTTTGAGTAGCCAGCTGTCCTTGCTAACTATTTCTCTAGAAAAACATTTTAAACGCTTAACAAAGGACACCATGGAGTGTATATCTACATCTTCTGCCAAGTTAATTGTGAAGAGAAAGGCCAGGCCAACCACCCTAGGTCTGGCTCTTTGGCTGCACTTCCTACATCGGACATCTCTCTCAAGCCAGATGAGGGCCTGGATAGCCGTCCGGTCCTTGGTTCAGATTCTTCGGCTGAAACCAGTTCATAGGTTGCTATGGATCTGACAGGCTCATCCTCAGGGGCTCTGCAGACATCTAATTCTGATGTTCAGGGGGAACTGAGATTCGTGATTTCAGAAGGCCCTAGGGGGATCCCTCAAATACTAATTAGGGAAGTCCTGATTACAGTTATGAACTGTAGGCTTACGTCAGGCCCTTACACTTTTCAGAAGGCAGATGTGCACATTAAAAAGAAGCAAAAGACCAAGCATTCCGCATCTCCCAGAGATCCACAAAGTGAATGGCAGAGTTTTACCCAAGACTTAGTTAATGCCGTTATGGCCTTCAAGCCTCCCCCTTGTTTCTCTCCCCCCTCTGCCTTGGACATCTTCACCACAAAATAGAATGGAAAACAGGATTATTCTCAGGAAGAATTTTCTTCAGATGATGAATCCTTAGCCTACTCTACCCAGATTCCTTCTCCTCTGTAGTATGCTTCTTCAGAATAGGAGTCTAATGGTACTGATTCTCCCATAGAAGAAATTACTTTTGGGGAAACTGTTTCCAAAATGAGGGAGTATTTCAAATGGGATAGTTCCCAGGTTACTGATGTTCAGAAGAGATACTATGACCTATTGCAAATGGGTTCGCCTTATTCTGCTGTTCCTCCAGTTTTGCCTGCCTTATGGTTTCATTTCATCATCCTAAACTCCAGATTCTCGGCCCCCAGGCCCCTAGGAAGCCAGATTACTTTTACAAAGTGCCAGAGGTTAGCAAATTTCTTTTTAGGTGTCCATCTGCTGATCCTGCTGTGATCTCTGTGGCTTCAGAGAAACCTCCCAGATTACTGCCATCTACTTCACTTCTCCTTTCTGATAAGGAAAGCAAGACTATGGAAAGGCTGGGGAAGAAGGTGTATACTTCTGCTACCCTAACTTCCTGTGCTATTAATTATCAGATTCACATCACCAGATATGCTTTGGTTCTTCTTTCACAGGCCACTCAAGTTATTTTTGATCTTACTGATTCACAAGGAAAAAAACCTAATGCCTTGTCCTTATTAGGAGATTCTTCTCAGGTAGCAGGACATTCAATTACGTGTAGTTATGATGCTCGGAAGCATCTACTAGGGCAGCTTCATCAGGCTCTGTTTTGAGAAGGTATTCATAGTTAAGACTTCAGCCATTGCCTGGTGACATTAAAACTAAGTTACTGGATGATCCTCTGGATAATAAAGCTTTCTTTGGTTCTGCTGATGATGATTTGTTTGTCTTTGCAGGAGAAAGGTGAGAAGCTACAGGATTTGAAACACATTTTTGTCTCACCTGTTCCAAGTTTTACAGAAATTATTCCTCCAAGACTGCTTTTGTGCAAAAAAAAAGGTTTGGACTCTTCCATCTAAGACTTAAAAGGGTTGTAGGAGGGCTCCTCCACCAAAAACTTCTCAGTCTGCTCCTACCCGAAACAGCCCTTTCCTGACAAGTCAGGTAGTCTGTGACTACCACTCTTGCCACAGCCTTATTCCTCTTTCTCTTTGTATTTCTCTGTCTTTTCTAGTTTGGGGAAACATTACTCACGACACATGGGTTCTTTCCATTATTCAAAATGGCTATTTCATGGACTGGAAATCTTTTCATCCTTTCATGGGCATTCCTCAGCCTCCTCAGAAACACCTGCATTTATTTCCAGGACTTATTCAATCAGGGAACAATTCAGGATGTTCCACCCACCCACAGAGGAAGAAGGTATTATTCCAGAATATTTCTAGTCCCCAGAAAGGATAGTCCCTGGAGACCAATTCTAGATCTCTCACACCTCAACGCCTTCTTGAAGATTCCTTCTTTTCTGCATGGTGTCCCTTCAGACTTTATTTCCTCTCACTCATTCTTCCTCGGCTTTTTTGGCATCACTGAGTATCAAGGATGCCTATCTTCACATTTCCTGTTCATCCCCTTTACAGGAAATGTTTGTTTCTAGATTGCTTCCTTGCATTTTCAGTTTTCTCTTTTGCCCAAGGGTATTCACCAAATGCCTAGCACCTGTAATTGCTTTCTGCAGGCTTCAAGACATCCAATTTTCTCTTACGTAGACGACCTTCTGATTCAGGCATTTTCCCCAAAGATCCTGATGCAGAACCTGTACTTCACCATTTCCCTTCTGCAAAGCCTGGGGTTCACCATAAATTTCACAAAATCATTTCTCATCCCTTCTCAGGATCATGTGTTTCCTGGGGTGCAGGATACAGACCATATACTGTCCTCTCTCCCTCCTCCAGGGGCTCTGTCCCTCACTTCTTTCTTCCAGTCTCTTCTCCCTCTACCCTCTGTCACAGCCAGGGGGTTTCCCAGACTTCAGGGATTCATGGCATCCACCATTCCAATGTTATCTATGACCAAAACTTCAGCTGAGGAAATTTTAGTGGTTCCTGAAAACAGTTTGGATGCAGCATGCACATCCCGTAGAGGCTTTGGTTCCTTGTCTGAAGAAGGAACTCCAATGGTGGATTTAGCAGTTGACCCTGAACCCAGGTTTCCCTCTGCATTCTCTTCTTCCCTCTCAAGAGCTGTTCATAGATGCTTCAGATGTAGGCTTGGGAGCAGCTTTTGGCTCCATGAAGGTACAGGGAGTCTGGTCACCTTCCCAAATAAAGAAGCACATCAACATCAAAGAGATTAGAGAGCTTCTGCTGGCCCTTCAGGCTTTTCATCCTCTTTTTCTACCAGGTCCTCTCAAGCTGTTTACAGATGAAACCGCAGTCCTGTGGTATGTAAACAAACAGAGGGGAGATGAAATCCTATCTTCTTTGCAGGTTAGCTCTCATAGCTTGGGAGCTTGCAGTTCAGTATCATGTCACTCTTTAGGCAGTGTACATCTGCTGCAGTCAGAATTATGTGGCAGACACTCTCAGCAGGTCCTTGACAGTCCCACGAATGGATGCTTCACAGGGATTTATTTCTGGACATTGTCCACCAGTGGGGTACTCCTCAAGTAGATCTATTTGCTTCCCCTCTGAACAGACAAGTTCTTGTATTTTGTCCCAGAGCCTCAAGTCCTCTGGTTTGTAAGGTGGATGCCTTATCTTTTTCTCGGAAGAAAATGTTTCTTTAAGCATAGCCCCCCCCCCCCATTCTGAAGGTCCTGTTCAAGATTCAGCAGGACAAACCCAAAATCTTGTTGGTGACTCCCTTTTGGCTAGGACAGCATTGGTTCCCTCTTTTTATGCATTTAGCCAAGGGCAGTCAGCACAAGTTACCTCACAGGATGGACCTTCTAATACAAGACAAATGATCTCTTATCCACTCTGCAGTTGACTGTGTGGGTGATAGGATTTTGATTCCTTTCAGACACCTTTTTCCTAAGTATGTGCTTGGGACTCTACAGGAGGCCAGAAAACCCAATACTATGAAATCATACTCGTCTAAATGGAAGAGGTTTTCTGTTTGGGGTTCTTCTTCACATAACTTGGATCCATTGTCTGTGGATGTTCCACTGGCTCTCTCTTATTTGTGTGAATTGCTCAGTGCTGGGTTGGCTTATTCTACTGTCCAAGGCCCACTTGTCAGCAATTTCTGCTTGTCTGCCTTTATCTCCTCCTTTAGCTTCTAGGGTTGAGGCTAAACAATTCCTCAAAGAAGTCCTATATATTAGATCTCCCAGGTAACCTATTCCTCCTCCTTGGGATCTTAATTTTGTTTTGGAGAAATTGACTTTGGCTCCTTTTAAGCCTGTTGCTTCCTTGTAGCATTGATGTTGGAAGTTTATTTTGTTGTTGGCTTTGACTTCAACTAGGTGGGTGTCTGAGCTTCAACCCCTTATGGCTTCTCCTCCTGTTATGGTTTTCCATAAGGACTTGGTGTCCTTGCATACTAATTATTCATTTATGCACAAAGTTGTGAATAAGTTGTCACTTAGTCAGTCCATTCATTTGTCTACATTTTTCCCTTCTGCACAATCTCATAGTGAGAAGGTATTATGCACCTTGGATGTGCATAGATAACTCAAATGTTATTTAGATAAAACCAAGGCTATCGGGAAATCTGATCAGTTTTTTGTTTCTTTTCCTCTCAGGTACTTGGGATTGCCTGTTTCAAAGCAAACTATTTCCTCTTGAATTTCTAATGCTATTTCTTTTTGTTACGTTTCTCATGGTAAGAGCCTTCCTTTTTATGTTAAGGCTCATTCTACTAGGGCTGTGGCTTCTTCTGGTGCTTTCTTCAAAGGTCTGGACACTAATTATAGCTTCCTGGACTTCTGTAAATACCTTCACCAAACAGTACAAGTTAGGTGTAATCTCCAGAGCTAGAACTAGTTTTGCTAGTGCCATTCTTCTGCCCCTTCCTGTTCCCAAGTTTCTTCATGAGCTTTGGTACTCTCCCTCATGTTATGAATAATGCAGCAGTAGAGTAGAATGACATAGTGTAGTTGTGTAAAATCTTACCATAACGGTAGATGTCCTTCTCTTAACTGTTGCAGTATTCCATCCATCCCTCCCTCCCTCCTAATCCCCTGGGTATTGCTTTATTTTTTTAATGGCTGTATGATTCACGTCCTTGTTTCTGTAGACTAGTGTTCCTTCTGGATGCCGCATTTATGCCCTATGTACATGGGGAGCATACGTGTAACATCCTGTGTACTTGTTAGTAGTAAAAGGCTTTGGTATACTGGCCAGACATCGGGTCAGCCTTGGCAGGGAATCCATTATGATGTTCTTCATGTTTCACTCATCACATTTGCATTATCTGCCTGCAGGTGGCCCTCAGTCAGCCTGAATACCAGAATCTTGGGATTTCTGCATCGGATGCTGTCGCTTCTTCCATGACTTCAGGTCGTCAGGGGTATAAAACATGTAGCTGACACCATTACCTCAGCTTTTCTTGCCGCGCAGTGTCCAAAGCAGAAGCAGTTCACAAGTGTTGGTCAGCCGCCTCCTGAAATTTTCATTTTTTGAGTTTCGGACCTGAAGTCTTCTAAAAGACAAGTACCTCATTGGGGATCCCTTTTTCTTACTCTAACCAATGTCAGAAAACATTAATTGTCTTGCCTGTGGAAAGCAAATACCTCACAGAGATTTTCATTCTTACTGCATCACATGTTTAGGCCCAGGCCACGACATTCCTCACTGTTGGTTTTGTGCCTTGTTCAACGCCCGAACTATTCATCGTCAGGCTATTTTTGTCACTAAATTCTTTCACTTTCGTTCTCTGTATTTCGAAATGGCTTCGGTAAGCCATCCGACTACTCATCTTCTGAGAAAATGTAAGGATAAAGACAGAGACAGACTGCATAGGTCCAAAACTGCCGACGACACTTCCATTAAGCTAGTTACCAGTCCACCAGTACTCAGTGAGGTGCTTTAGCAGCCCCTGATAACCACTTATACAGATTCGCAGGCCTCTACTGAGACCCATTCGGAGTCCGGTATGCCGTGAGATGCTTCTTCGACGATGGAACCCGCGGATGTCTCTACCTTGGATGGGTCCGGAACCGCTGTGCAGGCACTGGCTTCTGAGGGTGTATTCAGGCCTTCCAATTTTCATATTAAACTGACTTCTTTGTTTCAAACCAAAAATACTGAATTTCTCAAGCCCAGAGTTCGCACTATACCTAGAAAACCAATGACCAAAGTGCATACTCAGCTCCCACATGCCTCAGAAACAAATGCTTCAAATCGCTGAAGACCTTATTACTTTAATTAGGGGAAGCCAGCCTTTCCCCTCAAAAAGACCAAGAACTGACTTTCCTTCTGATTCTTCAGATCATAAGTCTATTGACTGTGATCCTTCTGATTACTAGGACATACTCTTATCTACTTATGAGGATTGTGATGCAGAGGAGTCCATTCCCTCTGCTTCCCACCAGAAGATTTTTTTCATTTGGTGAAACCCTGCATACCATTAGAGAGTATTTCTGCTGAGAGTGCCAGGACTACCCACAGTCCAAAAAGAGACACAGGGAATGTTTAAACTTGCCTCAGCACAGGCCTCTAGCTATTCCTCTTGTTCTGGAAATTGTAGATGATGTCTTCCTGGAATCCAGCATTAGCCCTGATACTTTGCCTCCAGCTCCCAGTAAACCTGACAGGTACTACAGAGTACTGACTCCCACAAATTCCTCTTTCAGAATCCTACTGCGGATCCAGAGACCATTTTCCAGGGACCTGCATGCATTAAGGCTACAACAGCCAAAAACCCTACCCCTTCAGACAGGGACTCTAGGGCTTTAGACAGATGGGGTAAGAAGGTATACACCTCTGCTACTCTTGCCATCAGGGCTTTAAATTGCCAGTTTCATATGCTAAAGTATCAGCAACATATTATGGAGCAAATTAAACAGACAATGATGTTGATTCCTGATTGTGCAGGATATAAAGATTTACAAGAGTTAATGCATTCTGCTAACCAAGTTGGAAAACCTACTTTGCAATGTGGTTTTGATGCCTTAGAAGCATCTTGCAGGGCTGCTGTCACTAGGTCTGTTCTTAGAAGGCATGCTTGGCTTAAGGAACAAATCTTGCCAGACCATGTCAAAGCAAAATTACTAGATGCACCATTAAACCAAGAACGCCTGTTTGGCAATAAAGCAGAAGATAGAATCAAAAAGATGGAGGAAAAAGCTAAATCTATGCAAACTGTTAAAGATTTCCTACAGGTACAGCCACCTAGATTCAGTAGGCATTGGCCTTCAAAAAACTGGTCCTTTCCAGTCCCTCCAAGACCTTCTCAGTCCAAACCCAGGGGCAGCAGACCACCAAGATTACAGTCTGAGGGTATGCATAGATCTAAGCAATGGAGTGCTCCCACCTCTAAAATAGGGAGTAGTAAGCCAGCGTCCTATGGTAAAATCTAGCAATGACTTATCCTTAACTCTTCCAAGCCTTGCCCAAGTACTTGCACCCTTAGGAGGAAAACTTGTCCTGCATGCAAAAAACTGGGAGTACATCACCCAGGACAAATGGGTGTTGGACATTGTATTCCAGGGATACAGATTTTACTTCCACTCACTGCCAACCCCAAACGGATGGCCAGACCTGCCCCCAAACCAGTGGGCAGAGGCCCAAAAGCAAGTACTTTCCCTTCTCAGTATCAAGGCTATTCAACCTGTCCAAGCAGAGAAAAGGGGACAAGGTTTTTACTCCAGACTGTTTCTGGTACCCAGAAAAGAAAACTCTTGGCGCCCTATCCTGGATCTGTCTGTTCTCAACACCTTCCTCGTGGTCCCAAGGTTCAAAATGCTTACTCTCCAACAGCTACTTCCTTTGCTAGCCAAGGACTCTTGGCTAGCCACCCTAGACTTAAAAGAAGCTTATCTGCACATCCCCATAAGAGAATCTTGCAAGAAATATCTACGTTTCAGAGCAGGTTCTATGAACTATCAGTTCTCTGCATTTCCCTTTGGCTTATCTACTGCACCCAGGGTATTCACAAAATGCCTAGCTCCAGCCATTGCATATTGCAGGCAAAGAAAAATTCAAATTTACCCATACTTGGACGATTGCCTGATTCAGGCAGACAGTCAGGAATTGCTACTCCAGCACCTGACATTTGTAAAGAGACTTCTAACTTCACTGGCGTACACCATCAATGAAAAGAAATCTCATCAGGTACCCAGCCAGACTTTATTCCTGGGAGCAAGCTTGAACACAACTTCCCAGATGGCATTCCTCACTCCAGAAAAACAAATGTATTTGCCAAACTACTTCAGTCGACTGGCCACCAAAACCCAGCTATCTGCAAGAAAAATTCTGCAAGCCATAGGGTTCATGGCCTCTTGCATTCTACTAATTCCATATGCAAGACTGCATATGAGGAAACTTCAATGGTACTTAAAAAGTCTCTGGTGTCAATGATTCCTATCATTCCTTGCCTAAGGGCAGAGTTCCTTTGGTTGGCAGAAGCCTGCTACCACAACAAAGGACTCCCTTACAATCAAGCCCCTGCCATCCAAATCCAAACAGCAGATGCATCAGAATATGCATGGGGGGCTCACATGGCAGGACAATGTATTCAAGGCAAATGGAGCCCAAAGCAAAAGCACCTGCATATCAGTCAAAAAGAAATGTTAGCTGTACAGAATGCTCTGACAGCCTTCAAAGGCCTTATTCTTCCAGGGCAACTGTTGATAAAGACAGACAACACCACAGTTATGTGGTACATAAACAAGCAGGGGGAACCCATTCCTACCCACTCTGCAGGTTAGCCATGGCTGTAAAGCAGAAGAAGGCCTACTTCTTGCACCTGCAAGCTCAGTTCCTGCCAGGCAAACTAAATTCACTGGCAGATGGCTTAAGCAGAAATCTAATGGACCCACATGAGTGGAAACTGGAACCCAAATCATTCAAGCTTCTGATCCACAGGTGGGGGGCACCTGAGGTGGACCTCTTTGCTTCCCCTCAGAACTGTCAATTGAGCAAATATTGCACCAGAACTCCCCACAGCCAAGCTTGGAAAGTGGATGCTCTGTCCTGTACATGGGAAAACCTCTCAATCTATGCCTTTCCCCCTCTACCCCTCTTTTCGAAGGTTCTACTAAAAATCAAACAGGACAAGCCAAGGACAATTCTGATTGCACCAGATTGGCCACGCCAGCACTGGTGCCCACTTTTGCGCAGTCTGACAGTACTGCCACCATGCCTCTGACCCCCTCCCTGTTGTCCCAGCAGGAGGGCCAGATTTTGCATCCTCAGATGTTCATCGTGTTACCCTGCTGCAGTCATCACACTTGGGTTATCCTGTCGTCAGGCGGTCCCGCAGTCGGCTGGAATTCCAAAGTCTTGGTCCGGCGTTGGTTGCTGTCACTTCTTCCCTGACGTCAGTTCGCCAGGGGTATATATAATGCAACCGACGTCATTTTCTTCAGTCTTTCTTGCCATGCGGTGCCCGAAGCAGAAGCAGTTCGCAAGTGCCGGTCGGCCGACTACTGAGATTTTCGAATTCGAATTTCAGACCGAAGTCTTCTATAAAGCTAAGTACCCCATTGGGGAAACTTTTCTTGCTTCAGACCGATGCCAGAAAAAGTTAACAATTGTATTTCTTGTGGGAAGCAAATACCTCATAAGGATTTTCATTCTTATTGCATACCTGGCCTAGGCCCAGACCACAATGTCACTAGTTGTCGTTTTTGTGCTAGATTTAATAAGCGTACTATTAAAAGGCGCTTTGATTTCGCATGACACTACTTCGGTAGGAAATTTAACTACACCATGCCGTCGGAGCAACCGACTACCAGCGTGCACAAGAAATGCAAGGATAAGGACAGACAGCCCAGGCCTAAGCCAGATTCCGAGGCCTCGGCTGGTCTGGTCTCCAGTTCTCTGGTCCTCAGTGAGGCTCCGATGCAGCCCCTGACTACCGCAGATCTGGAACCCGAGACCGCTTCAGAATTTTTGATGGAATGTACCAGACCAACGCAGCCATTTAGTTCAGGCCCTACCGAAGGCATTACTGAAAAAGATGTTGGTGCTGCAGAAATGCCATCGGCTTCTGAAGGCGTTTTCAGACCAATGACGCTCACCATTAAATTGTATTCTAAGATGAAGACTCCTATTAAATCTAAAAAGACTGCACTTCAGTCCCCTGTTCAAGGCCCCATGCCTAAGAAACAGATGCTCAAAATGGCTGAAGATTTGATCACTTTAATCAGGGGTTCCCAGCCCCCTCCTGACAAAAGGCCTAGACAAGAGCAAGATTATGCATCCTCTGAACAAGTGTCCATTTCTTCAGACTCCTCTGAGGACCAAGATTACTCCTTCTCCCCTTATGAAGATTCTGATGCTGAGGATTCCATTCCCTCAGCTTCTCCTCCTGAAGACTTCTCCTTTGGGGAAACTTTACACACTGTGAGGGAACATTTTCACTGGGAAGGTCAGGACTACTCTGACTCGAAGAAAAGGCTCAGAGAGTTTATTTTACTCCCCCAACACAGACCACTTACCATCCCACCAGTTTTAGACATTGTGGATGATGTTTACTTGGAATCGAGTTTTAACCCTGATTCTCTACCTCCTGCTCTGGCTAAGCCTGACAGATATTATAGAGTGCCTGATTCCCACAAATTTCTTTACAAAAGCCCTGTTGCTGACCCAGAGACTATCTCCCAGGGTCCCAAGGGGGCTAAGGCTTCTATGGCTAAAAATCCTGTACCTTCTGAGAGGGATTCCAGAGCACTAGACAGGTGGGGGAAAAAGGTTTACACCTCAGCCACTCAAGCTATGAGGGCACTAAATTGCCAATTTCACATGCTTAAGTATCAGCAATTTCTAATCTCTCAGTTAAAGCAAAAAATGACCACTCTCCCTCAACAATCTGAATTGAAAGAAATGCAGGATCTGTTGCATGCCACTGAACAGGTGGGCAAACATACCTTACAATGTGGGTTTGATTCTTTGGAGGCCTCCTGCAGGGCAGCTGTCACTGGGTCTGTTATACGTAGGCATGCTTGGTTAAAGGAACAAACTCTACCTGATCATGTTAAAGCAAAACTTCTAGATACTCCCTTACAGCAGGATGTTCTTTTTGGAGTTAAAGCAGAAGAAGTCTTAAAGAAAATAGAGGATAAGGCAAAATCTATGCAGACAGTCAAAGATTTCCTACAGGTACAGCCCTCTCACTTCAGCAGAAACTGGCCAACAAAAAATTGGTCCTTTCCAGCTAGAGAGAGACCACAGCGGGGTAAATACAGATGCCCAAGGGGCAGAGGACAACCACAAGCCCAGTACAAACCTCGCCAATGGGGCACTACAACACAGAAGGGAGGAGAAGACAGGTCCCAATCTACCAGAAGGCAAACTCAATGACTTGCACCTCATCTGGTCAAGCAACACTCTCTTGGCAGCCCCTTTGGGAGGAAAACTCGCACTTTTTTCAGACAGCTGGCACATTGTCACAAAGGACAAATAGGTCCTAGACATAATTTTACGAGGATACAGATTCCATTTTCACACCTTGCCAATGAAAAGAGGAATGCCAAACCTGCCACAAAATCAATGGGCAGAGGCACAAAAACAAATTACAGCTCTCATGGACATGAGAGCCATTCAACTAGTACCTACTCGAGAGCAAGGTCAAGGATTTTACTCAAGACTCTTTCTAGTGCCCAGAAAGGACAATGCCTGGAGACCAATTAAGGACCTTTCAATTCTAAACACTCACTTGCAAGTACCCAAATTCAAGATGTTAACACTACAGCAGCTTCTTACCATCTTGGGCAAGGAGGCATGGCTAGTAACATTGGACCTCAAGGAGGCATACCTGCATGTCCCTATCAGACAAAGTTGCAGAAGATACCTCCGTTTCATTGCAGGTTCAACCCATTACCAATTCTCTGCACTGCCCTTTGGCTTATCTACTGCGCCCAGAGTCTTCACAAAATGCCTGGCACCAGTAATTGCATACTGCAGACAAAGAGCAATTCAAATATACCCATACCTGGACGACTGCCTCATCCAAGCAGAAAGCAAGGACATTCTATTACATCATCTGGTTTTTGTGAAACATCTACTAAATTGCCTGGGGTACACAGTAAATGAAAAGAAGTCAAAACTAGTACCCTCACAAAATATGACATTCCTGGGTGCCAGCTTGAATACAACGGCCCAGAATGCTTATCTGATGACAAACAACTACAACTGACTCAATATTTCAAAACAATGGCAACAAAGGCCCAATTAACTGCAAGAAAAATTCTGCAGGCCTTGGGCTTCATGGCATCTTGCATACTACTAATACCATTTGCAAAGCTGCATATGAGGAAATTACAGTGGTACCTAAAAAGCGTATGGTCTCAACACAGCCACAGCTTGCACACAATGATATCTCTCATTCCCTGGCTACAACAGGAGTTTCTATGGTGGTCACAGGCATGTCACCTCAACAAGGGTCAGCCTTTCACCTTGCCCCCAGCCAGGCAAACTATCACAACAGATGCATCAGATTACGTCTGGGGGGCTCACATGGCAGGACAGTGCGTTCAAGGCATATGGACTGCAGATCAAAGGAATCTGCACATCAATCAAAAAGAGATGCTAGCTGTACAGAAAGCTCTGACAGCCTTCAAGGATCTGTTACATCCAGGTCAACTGACAATAAAGGCGGGCAACACCACAGTAATGTGGTACATAAACAAAAAAGAGGGGTACTCACTCCTACCCTCTGTGCAGGCAAGCAATGACCTTATGGAACACAGCTCTGGCTTACCAAGTTCAGTTACAAGCTCAATTCCTGCCAGGACAGAAGAATACATTGGCAGACGACCTCAGCAGAAACATCATGGATCCCCATGAGTGGAAACTAGATCCACAAGTATTTACAATGATAACTCAAAATGGGGCCTTCCAGACATAGACCTGTTTGCCAGCCCTCAAAACTATCAACTAACAAAATTTTGTACAAGGGCACTTCACCATCAAGCGTGGAAAGTGGACGCACTCTCTTTCAGTTGGAAAAACCTGACAGTATATGCCTTCCCTCCATTGCCTCTCCTCACAAAGGTACTTCTGAAAGTCAAAAAGGAGAGACCACGACTGATTCTCATAGCCCCAGACTGGCCACGCCAGCACTGGTATCTGCTATTGAGGAATATGGTCCACGGCCCACCATGGATATTACCACAAATTTCCCATTTACTCACACAACAAAACAATCAGATTCTTCACAGCCAACTCAAAACCTTAAATCTGGCTGCATGGTAAATCAACTAAGCATCCAGCCAGCTCCTTTTTCCCAAGCAGTTATGGATGTTATTCTGGAAGCTAGGAGGCCAAGCACCAGGAAGGCTTATTCGGACAAATGGAAAAGGTTTTGTGCCTGGAACCAATCTAAAGGCCAAGACACAATTCAGCCTCACATGCCTCACATTCTACAGTATTTAACTGAGATGTTGCACAAAGGACTTTCTTTCTCCTCCATTAAAATCCATGCATCAGCTATTTCGGCCCACTACAACACGGATCCACCCTTATTTTCACATCCACTTCTAAGGCAGTTCCTCAGAGGGGCAAAAAACATTAGACCACCCAGGAGAGCACCTACACCAACATGGGACCTCAATTTTGTTCTGGAAAAACTAATGCTACCTCCCTTTGAACCAGCTTTCTCTTCAGTTCCTATCATGGAAGACTGCCCTGCTGCTAGCAATAACTTCAGCTAGAAGAGTCTCAGAGCTACAGGGCACTAATGGCAGTGGAACCTTTCCTCATTTTTCATCAAGACAGAGTTTCTCTATGAACTAATCCTTCCTTTATGCCTAAGGTGGTTTCCAGTGTGGCTTTAAATCAAACCATCCACTTACCCACCTTCTTCCCAAATCCACAGAACAAAGGTGAGAGACTCCTGCATTCCTTGGACATTCACAGGCAACTTCATTACTACTTGGACAAAACTAAGGCTTTCAGAAAATCTGACCAGCTCTTTGTATCCTATGCTACAGCTTCTCAAGGGAAGGCTATATCAAAGCAAACCATTTCCAAATTGATAGGTCATTGCATACATTTTTGCTACACCCATCATGGAAAACCAGTTCCTGCTACCATTAGGCCCCACTCTACCAGGGCAACAGTTACTTCTACAGCCTTTCTCAGGGGGGTTACAACCAAGGAGATTTTGGAAGCTGCAACTTGGAGTTCAGTACACACCTTTTCCAAACACTATCACTTACCACTTTACTCTAAGACCAGGGCGGGCTTCGCCACTGCAGTTCTGCAGGGTCTACTAGCCTCCTCTAACCCTCTATGATACCTCCACCCATCCTTCGCTTTGGGATTCAACCCAAGTGTGATGACTGCAGCAGGGTAACCTGATGAACATAGTACAGTTTTGTACCTACCATAAATGTAGATGTTCGAGTGTACACCCTGCTGCAGTCCAGGTTACCCTCCCTCCATCCCCTCTGACCTACTGGCTAAATATCTTCAATACCTTCCTGATGTATTTGCTTATAGCTGAAGGGATTTTGTGTTTGTGCAAGTTTACTCAATTTGGTACTAATTACTGACCACCTTTTTGGGGGCACCTGACATCTGGGGCAAGAAAAACTGAAGAAAATGGCGTCGGTTGCATTATATATACCCCTGGCGCACTGACGTCAGGGAAGAAGCGACAGCAACCGATGCCGGACCAAGCCTTTGGAATTCCAGCCAACTGCGGGACCGCCTGACAACAGGATAACCCAAGTGTGACGACTGCAGCAAGGTGTACACTCGAACATCTACATTTATGGTAGGTACAAAACTGTACTTTACAAACCCTGAACCTAGCAACCTGGCTCATCCCATGAACTCATCACCAGCAGCCCACAGTAAACAGGTACTGGATGTCATCCTTGAGGCAAGGAGGCCTAGTACTAGGAAAATACTATTCAGAAAAGTGGAAAAGATATTGCTCTTGGAGCCAGTCACAAGGAATGGACACAACTGTGCCCAGCTTACCTCCTATACTAGATTATTTAACAGAAATGCTCCACAAAGACCTATCCTTCTCTTCAATTAAGATTCATGTCTCTGCCATCTCAGCTCATTATAATACTGAGCCACCCCTCTTCTCTCATCCTCTGGTCAAACAGTTCCTGAGAGGAGCCAACAATTTAAGACCCCCCCCAGGAGAGCTCCCACCCCAGCCTGGGACCTTAACTTTGTATTGGAAAAACTCACGCTTCCACCCTTTGAACCTGCTGCTTCAGCAGAGTTAGAATTCCTCTCCTGGAAAACAGGTTTACTTCTAGCCATCACTTCAACAAGAAGAGTGTCTGAATTGCAGGCCTGTATGGCCATGGAACCCTTCATTGTCTTCCGTGTGGACAGGGATTCCCTAAGGACTAATCCTTAATTAATGCCCAAGGTGGTATCTAGTGTGGCTTTAAACCAATCCATTCATTTGCCAACTTTTTCCGTAATCCTCAGAATAAAGGGGAAAGGATCCTGCTCTCCCTGGATGTGTACAGGCAGCTTAGGTTCTATCTGGACAGGACTAATCCCTTCAGAAAATCTGACCAGCTGGTAGCCAGCTTTTCTACAGGGGCAGAGGGCAAGGCCATTTCAAAGCAAACCATTTCTAAATGGATAG